>NW_009942360.1:0-33927 GCF_000696875.1 Nestor notabilis | reverse complement strand
TTGGCTGAAACTGTCTCTAGGTAGGTAATTTCTGAATGCCACCGATTTTGGGAACTGTATGGATCATAATGGCAAAATACCAACCCCTAGTATTAGAAACTTCGGTGACATATACTCCTAAAGGAATTATGCTAATCCATTTAATATTTTTTAAATAATGATTTAAATAAGATCTCTATAATTCAAATTAAAATCGTACTCTATGAAGTTTTCAAAATATGCCTGAAATATTAAAGTTGAGTGAACTGAAGCAGATCAGAAATTCTGAAGTGAGATGAACTTTTACCAAAGCGTGGGTCAAGCCTTGGGTCTAGCCAAGATGTGGTCTTGTTCTTATGGTTTATGTAGTAAATTTCTCCATCCTGGGTCATAGCTTGTTCCCATCCATCGGGGAGTGGGCCTGCAATATAGAAGGAAGGAGTTGATGGCGAGCTCTTGTTTGCTCCAGCTGAAATTGATCTAAAAGAAATTCCAACATTTTACATATATACAGTACATGAAACAATGAGTTTCAAGCTCATGTCTAACATTTCTGGGATAAGGGCAAAGAAGTGGTGGGTGGGAAATCAAAGAACAGAAAATGCTTCTATCACTTTGATTTAGGATTTGGAGTTTAATTTTGTAACTTGTTTGCACCCTTTCATATGCTTTTGACACTCCCTGTTGCTATAGCATTATAGTACAAAACCAGCAATAAGTCAAGCCTGCCAGAATGAAACCAGCCTAAGCACCAGAAAAAACCCCCAAGCATAGAGAGATTCTACCTCTCATGGGAAAGTTAATGTGATGATTAAGGCCCAAGAGCAGCAACAAGGTAACACTGATGAAGTCCTGAAATATTCCTCTTTCACAATTAAAAAAAGTGT
Organism: Nestor notabilis; assembly: GCF_000696875.1. NCBI lineage: Eukaryota > Metazoa > Chordata > Aves > Psittaciformes > Psittacidae > Nestor > Nestor notabilis. The sequence continues at coordinate 33,061 of NW_009942360.1, read as the reverse complement.
CAAAACTAATTTTCCCTTTACCTCATACTCTTAACTTTCTGTGAAAGTGTTAGAGACTTAAGCAAGCGAAAACACAAGCTTGAAGAACAGGAAGCAAACAAGCAAAGAGAACACCAGGAGCAGACGTAAGAGAGACAGTGCTACGCCTCTACAAGCAGGAAGGCCCAGGCAGGGAAGCCAACATTTAGGAAATGGTAAAAGGGAGCTAAGTGATGGTGTTCTGGTGTCCATAAAAAATGTCTGATTACAGAGTCTAGAGGTGTGTTTCCCTTAAGTTCCAAATAGTAGCTTTTAAGAAACCACCTTTCATTGCTATACCATTCATAAGCCACTCAATCCCAGCTCTGTGTGATCATGTACCTCTACGTACATTGCTTAGACTGAAAACTATTCTCAAAGTTACATTCATCTCATTTCATCTGGTGCTTTACAAACATATGTTTTTCAATTCTTACACTCACATAGATACGGACTTTAAAAAATATCTAAATCGAATACAGGAAGGTGTTTAGATTTAAGTATAAACCTAAGATGACACAGCAAAACATCCACTACAAATGTTAGGAATGTAAAAGAAACTAGAACAAGATTGGCTCCAGGAAGCCATCATATTTCAACCTCAGATTCAGATATACGCACAAAAATGTGTATCTGATAAATACCTACTATATGCATGTTCAAACTACAATCTGTCATTTCCTAAACTCATGCTCCTGTTGAAGATTTCATTGTCTAAAGCTGGTAGGGGAAGGGGGAAGATAGATTTGTTTGCTTTATCTCAAAAGATGTTCTTGGAGAAATGTCAAAAAGAATAAAATAATCATTTACTGCATTCCAGTAATATCCCAACAAGTACCCAGGACAAGAATTTTACTGTGGCCTTTGAAGAGCCCCCAAAAACTACATTTCTAATTTAAACTCTATTTTGTCCCAGAAAACTATGCCTTTCTCTAGCAACCTCACTACTCCACCACTAGATCTTTCATGTGAGGAAAACCAGCGATCTAACCACTGGACATTTCCTTCCCATCCTTAAGACTCACGAGCTTTAAATGCTGCATACGGTTAACAAGAGCACCTCAGCTTTTATCAGAAGCTAATGAACAGAGCAGGCAAGAATGGGTGACAACAAAACATTCATAAATCCTAAAATTCACAGTGTAACAGGATTCTGATGCAGAATTGAAAGCTCAAGTGCAAAGAACCCTGTGCATTGTTACCATACCCAAAGACCAGCCAGCTAACCACTGAGATACTGTTGTACAAAACTGGGGCACAGGAGCACTGGAACATGCCCCACATTATCAAAGTGTAGAAGCCAATGAAGAACCAAAAATGTTCCTTGACTGCTCAGCCAACATCCTAGCCATGTGAGCAGACCTTCTTGCTACCAGTATCCTCAGAGTCCTTCTAAGCCACACATCCCTCAAAGGTGAAACTCAGCAAGAAATTCCCTTTTGAACTGCAGAGTAAAAACCCCAGCTGGCTCTAGGAGAAACAAAACCAGCCTTGGGGTTTTTTTTTGGCAGTCCTGCTGAATGCTGAGTAAAGTATATACTGGTCCAGCATGTTCCTTTGTAGTAAGAACAAAATGCCTTTGAAGCAGGATGCCAGGAACTGATCAGTCCACCTACCTGGTAGAACAATACTGCTTATGAGACTCAGTGATCTGATGAATACTAGCTTACTAGAGACAAACCTGGGCAAGGTTCTCTTCCTAAATAAAATGTACAGCTGTGGTCAGGACAGGAAAGGTCTGTCTGCTCAGCTGGCTGTGCTAGTAGCAAAGTCTTCCCTGCTAAGTGCCATCAATAGCTGCAGAGACAGAACTTTTCTCTCCAGAAACTTTTGGCATTAATTGCAATGTTGCTTTTTTCCTTGGCCAGTAAACTACTTCACATTTCTGTTGTCATCTTTACATGTTGAAATGGTATTTCAAAAATTGATTAGTATTGTTTTCTATAATTCCTATTTGGTTTTGTGAGCAGTTGTGAAACCAGAAGACTGTCAAGTCTGATTTTGTAACTGACTGCCTGACAAATGCTGTATTAGGGGCAAGTAATGGAGGAAAAACAGAAAACCATGGTGAAGAATAGCAGACACATTTACTTGGAGCATCAAGGAAAATTCCTGTGCAATTACATGCCCTCTTCCCCCCCCCCACCCCAGGCTCAACAGGAACAAAATTCCCAGCATTAGCTTACATTTTTAACTAAGTGTCTTAAGTTATATATGATTTGTATTGCTGCTCTTCAGACCTTCTCACCACAATTTCCGTAGCTACAGTAGCTCATGCTCTACAAAAATATCCATGGTGGGTCTAACCAAATGTCTGTTTAGCCCAGGCACCCAGTCTGGGGTAATGGACAGACCTTGTTGCTGCATGCAGCTTGTTTAGTGACTGTCACACTCTATAATAAACTTTTAAATAAAGGACTGAATACACATACAGACCCAAAAAGTGTAGTGGCTACTAACAGTCACTTGGCCTTCAAGTACCCCAGGTGATTTCTTAAGCCAGATTCTATTTACTAGGTGCCAAAGGATCTCTTCCAACTATTTTCCAGTCTCCCCTTGAACATTTGTAAATATCTAGCACCAACAATATCCTTGTAGCATGGTCTCCTACTAGTCTGGTTTGGTGCCTTGTAGGTCAGTTGCACACACCCACAACCATAAGCTCACAGATCTATGAAATTATTCGCACAGGGAGAGACAAACCTTCTGAGGAACTCTCAGTTTGCTATGGTACTTTTAAAGACAAGGTTATTAAAAAATTAGATTCCAATTTCCAAATGCAAGCCATCCTTACGGAACTACTGATAAGGCATACCTCCGTAACCAAACATAAAATGCTGTAACAACGTAAATACATGTAATTTTAAAAGTCTGTGTGCATGTCTCTGCTGAATGAGCCCATTTTTGGTGAGTTTTCACTTTTTCACATGCCATGAAACACAGAATCTTGAATGCAAAGCAGAGCTCACTGCTGGCAGACAGAAAGCAACAGGAAGAGGATACAAAGGAAATCTTGCAAGTCCCTACTGTCTCTGATATTTACTTGTAAAATACATGTAAATAAAGCAACATTTTATCAAAAGGCTAATGCATGTAAGGGCACCTGTATCTAAATATTAAAAGAATATTTATGGACAACCCAGGAACTGGAATAGCTACATTCAACCGCAGGAATCACCAATTAAAAAGAAGGAATCACCTGCACCTAATGCAAACACTAATCTCTAAGAACCTTCCAAATTTTTCTCTGTGAACGCTGAAATTTCCCCCTTCTATCACTATCACTGTGCTTACAAAACTTTTTAGAATGGTATCAAAGTCTACAAAATTTACCTGAAGACTCATTCTGTCAAATCAGTAAAACTTACAAAACAACGCTATTAAATGGGGGCATTTTTTTCAGATGAAGAAAGAAATGAACATTACTGTAACGCAGATACTTAGAAACTCCAGTTTCACAACAGATCATATTCAATGCTGACTGCACACAAAGCAGAATTTGTAGTATGACACAGAGGAGAAACCAGCAACTGAAGCAAGCAAGAATCTTAGAGAAGAGCTAGCACATGTTTAGTTATTGGCATATTCCTCCCTACCCTCCTGCCCCCCAAGGGGGAAAAAAACCTTCAGGAGTTATGAATGAGTGTCCATTTTCCTACCAACCTTTAATATGGCACTACAGTCTTACCCTAAGAGGCAATGGAACTACACTAACTCTACAAACCTTCACCAGGAAGCCAAATTCAGAACTGCAGTGTAAGCGTGAAGACAAAAGAGGGCAAAGACAGCTAATATGCTCCAATGCTCATTAGCTAACATCTACACACAAGCAGAAGAAGAGGCTGAAGTAAGCAGTGCTGTCAAGCATGATTCAGGAAGTTAAAGTATCTGAAGAATGGAAGTCTGTAAATACAATCACTATCTCATCTATGTTATATCAACTCTAGTTGTACAAGAAACACGATTTACTTTCAAATTTATAACTTTACCTCAGTAAGAAATGTATAGGAGAGGCTCCTCAGAAGAACAATATACTGTTACTACTTTTATTTTTTTCCTTTTTTAAATCAAGACAGAACATAGTTTCTCCTGTAATACCTTTAGGGAAAAAACTGTTAGAAACACAAACACAAAAAATCTTAACAGTCAAGACTAAATTTTATATATAAATTGCATACTTAGAAGTAACAGGCTTCTTTTCTTTCCATTACTGATGTGAAGATGCAATCACATTTCACAGAAGATTAACCAACAAATGCCATCTGAAAGAGCACTGTTTCTCTGCGTACACAGTCCTTAAACCATTTTAGTTGATAATATGAAGTTCAGCAAGACTGAAGAAAAAAAATACCAAAGAAACAAGAAGAGGGGAAACCCTCCCCACCTCCTCACTTTTCACATACCGATGCCGTCCTGTAAAGGACTTAGGCTAACAGTCATAAAATAGCTCATTCACAAAATCTTGCTAGGATCAGATAAAGCTGGTTCAGATGCCTATTCATTTCCTTACAGAAACATTAACTTGCACCAAGATACTTGGATTCTCATACAGTCTTAGCTGCCTCAAGAGGTGGGATTTCTTAAGAAATACAACCTTAAAATCTCAACATTATGCTAAATGACACCTTCCCTGTTTTTATTTTAAACACTTTTTTGACTTGCCTTCACCCATACCACACCTTCCAGTTTCGCTTTCTTCCCATTTTCCCTGAGCTCCACTTACCCTAATTATCCAGAAAAGACAACAGGTTTATATTCAGTATGCAGACAGCATCTTTCCAGGTTCTGTTCTCTCTTGCTCTTCATTTTGCTTTCTTGTTCTTAATTCTAGCTAATGGCTAGAATTGTAATTCTGGCCAAATGGCTAAAGCTACTAATGGCTTTCAAGACAGCTTGTAAAAATCTCTCACCATTTTACCAGAGCAACTTAACTCACAAGCTGCTATGGCAGCCATAAAGAGTAGTATATATATACTAACACTTGGACAGTATCTTCTGATTAAGGGCTACAATTAATGAGTTTTTCCCAATATCTTTCATGAAAGGCTCTCAAAGCACCAGGGCATGTTCCATTGCCAGCAACGTTTCATAGCAGGAAACTTCTGTATTAAAGGTCTCAACTTTATTTCCCATTTCTTGAGGATGAATATCCAAGTTGGAACATTAAGTAATCTTATATTTTTAAATTAGCACTCAGATTTAAGTTCCAATGTGCTGAATTGGTTAACTGTTACTTGATTTTTCCATTTCTCTCAAAGATTCTTTACCACCAAGGCCACCAAGGAAGCGTAAGTTACCAGGAACTCAACAGTAAAAAGTAACAGAACCAGATAAAACAGACTTTAGTAAAACAAATACACAGTCATAATTTAAAGTTAGTACATGAAGTTTTGCCAAATCAGGTACCAGAAACAGAATCATAACCAATAAATGCAGGTTCAGTATTACTGAATTCAAACCAGACATTGCATTTTTGTTAAATGCAGGTAAATTAAGGGTAAGCAAGTGCATCCGAAGAGCCAGTTTCAAGTCATACGTCAACTGATTTAAGATTTACAAAAAGCAATGCCATACAAACACGTAACTCAATATAAGCAGAAGTTCCAATTTCTTCATGCACTTTACAAATTCAGAGCACTGGGGGAAAAAAACCCCAACTTTATAATATTTTCAGTTCATATTCAATGTGGTATCATCTGTGAAATTTAAAATAAATTCAATGAACTTGTATTCAGGTAAGTGTTTTCTCAAGTCACAAGACAACCTACTTGAACATCTCAACTCTTGTTTGTTGCATGAGCAACAATATCTATGCAGAATCACTTGTTTACATACTTACATCAGACAATTATACGTAAATTCTTTATTTTCTTTAAAAAAATAATCCTCCTGTACCAATTGCTAGATTCTCTTTTAGATTCTTGCCCCTCACAACTAACCAGTTTATTTTTTTGCTAAGGACCCTTCATTTCTTGTTAAATACATAAAAAGAATCCTACTTCACTAAGAATATTTTTTCCTATTAATTTTTGGTATGACAGAAGGTTCAAGGAGTTATCTTAAAACACAGAATTTATGTCAATATTCAAACAGCAAACATCTAGCTTTAGCACAAATAAGAAAAGCCAAAGGCAAGACAGACTAAGAGAATTGTTTCCTCTGTCCTATTCTTTCTTCTTCTGCATTGTCTCTGCAAAAACATGTCATCTCTATTGCTGCAGGTTTCCTGGGATATTTCCAGAAAAAATAATCACAGATATTATATTTTCACACCAGAGCCTGAGACCTTAATTGCTCTGAATCATGACTTCCTGCACTTGAACAGGACTCTCATTTGTTTCAGGATAATCCAACCTCCTGGCATAGCCAGCACAAAGTTTGATTAGCTTCCCCTCTAACACTCAGTCATGAACAGCACAGTTCGGTCACGCCTGTTCATCTTTTGGCATTGTGTGCAGCACATGAATTGCAGCGTGAAACAAAGCCGGCTTAAACAGACAACAAAAAGCAGCACCAGAGAATAACCTTTGTGAAGTACAGGAACAGCAGACATACACAAAATACAATGAGACTGTGAGAAAGTAAATAAAACATGAACCTCAGCGACAGACAAAAGGTGACTAAGCATAGGGAAGATCTCAGCAGCCAAGCTAGCACAGCACCAAGTTTATCTGCTTGCTCAGGACAAGAGAGCTCTGAAAACATACAGCAGATTCTGTAGCAAGAACAAGCACACTTCTTTACTGCTATCTAGTGACGGCCTCCCTCGACTACCTGAAAACCAATTCTATATTCCAGGAAAGGCTATCAGACTTCCTCAGCTACAGGAATAACCAAAAAGTCAAGAACAAGATTTTCCACGTTTGCTTTATTCATTTAGGGAAGACAGGGAGAAAAAAATAAATAAATGAGATTTTCATAACACATATACGAAATGTAAATGAATGCTAGTATACCAAGTCTAGTAAGTGAGCAAGGGGAGGCAGAAGACACTGCAGAAGCAGAGTAGCTTTAATATAAATTGACACTAATTTAATGAAAATTTTGGACTTCAACAATTTAACAGCATTTCCAGTAAGAAGCAATTAGACAAAAAATTCTGCTTCTTTAAAATGCCTGAATCATCCATTCGAGAAAATAAAAAAACAAACCAAAGAACTACAGGACACTTTCCACTGACATGATACATAATATATAAATTCTCTTACCTCAAGTATCAGCCTCTTGCTTGATGCATCAGGCATCAATAAATATAAAGTTTAAAACCAGGATAATTAGAAGGACAGTTGTGAGATCTGGACTCCCCCTCAATTAAAATAGCTAGCGGTATTTCCATTTGTACAATCTTTTTCATAAACACGAATTTTTCTTACCTGATGCTGAGTTCATGATATTCTGCTGCACAGAAGGACTGGTGGGAGCTGTAACATTCATCTGGGAAAGCATGGCCTTCCTAGGATCTTGCCATGTTGTTGTTTGATCAATGTGACTAAGACAAAACAAAGCTAGAGTTAGGACAGTCATGCATTCACAGCAAAGTCCTGCTAGCGCAGAAAGTTTAACAAAAGGTTAAGCATGGCAACAACAGCCACATTCAAAACCAAGTAATAACTGTTTGGATTCTTTCCAAGCATCACCCTGTATCAGATTCCTCAATCCCTTACTCTGGCCACCACCACTTCCCCAACAAACAGGTGTAGCAATCAGAGCTAGAGTGGTGGTGAGATAAGGCTCAACATGAGTATCATAATCTAGACTGTTTTACCATAACTACATGTAACCCTGAACTAAATATTCTTTTCCTTTTCTCATTGATTAGGTACTTGTTGTTCCTAACTGTGACTACAGTCTTTCAAACCAAGCCAATTACTTCAAGCACAGTCCAGTAACTTGGCATGATGAGTTCATACTCAAGTACCTAGGGAGTTGTAATGAACTGGCTAGTGAGTAATCATTACTCTTCCCAAACTTTCTGTGCATAGACCACATCCTCAGATTATTTGATGGACTGCTCCCCTCACCACCACCAACTGAACAATCTCTCTGTGGTAATTTAAGTAACCAGTCACACGAGAGCAGTAATACGAAAGAGATGTGTAGCTGCCTCTCAACCGCATGTGAAAAGGTGAGGACAGCTGGACTGTCAAGTAACACAGCGAGCCCTCTGCACAACCCAACTACACAACTTTGGGAGCTAAGATTTACGTTTTGAGAAAACTGGAAAGTACATTCAGCCCTGTCGTTCACAGAAGTATTCAGTTCAATGAAAATACAAAAGTGTAGTGATTATGTCACCTTTTGAATGTGTGATTAGCATGTCTTGCTAATGAGTAAGTAATGCAGCCTATTCATAACAAGCATCAACATTATCTTGATGCCATCAAGCAACACTGCTCCCAGAAGAATACTGGAACAAAAATTAGAACTATTAATACACACTGAGCACTGACACAAAAGTTTGTTATTGATTCATTTGGAATTGTATCAATTAAAACTCTCTTCAAATAGTACTGTTATCAATTAGAATCCAACACATCATTAACTTGGTTACCATTCTTTCTTCATATTCTTTATTAATCCTTAGTTACTTCTTTTTTCTGCATTACATGGAATGCCCATTTTCACTTACTTCAGCAAAACCTCAACATTTAAATCTGAAACAAATTTGACTGGTGATCTGAGTTCAAAACTAGGTACTCCAATTCATCTCTCGCTTTGTACCCATGTCTTGCATTGGGCTTTGTATGTATCTTGGTGGACTGATGTGTATTTGTACTGAACTATCAATCAGGCTATAAATTTTCCCTCTTTCTGTTTGGATTAAATAATAATTGTGCAGCAACTGTTCCCAATTCAGAGTTTCTCTTATTTTAAAGCATATTCAAGTTTAGGAGCTGGAACTGTATTATTTTAAACATTCTAGACAGGTAAGTAATTCAGATTTGCCACCTCGACACTAGCATCTTTGTGGACACGGACATCTGAGCTTGTCACCTTTCTCTCCACCTAAGAGAAAGGAACTTACATAAAGAGAACATACTGAAGGTGAATCAGGCCTGTTTTCTCCTTCAGAAAGAGAACCTAAGTTAACTAGCTCAAATCCAGTGACATTAGAAGAGATGGATCTCAAATTTCATTTATGTATTTGCATGACCACAACATCCAAAAGCTGTGATCATAAATTAAGACCTCATCATGTCTGAGTGAACAAAACAAAGTATTATTTTCTTCCTGCCCTAAGCAACTAATTGCTATGCCTAGAAACTTGTTAAGAAAAACCTTGACTCCAATTAATAAAAATGCTCCACTGAATTATTAAATGTTTTTAACATGATCTTTGATATTCTAGAAGTTAGTATTTTTCCCAAAAATAGTAAATTTTGCAACTAATTCATCATTTCAAACAAGCAAAAATGAATAGACACAAGTTCAGAAGATAACAAAATGGAGCAGCTGTCATCAAAATAATTACTTATGTAGAATTATTTATCACATTCTAATTATTGAAGGGACTTTCTGTTATAAGGTAGAAGGTATCACAAAGTGGCTTTTAAAAAAGTTTTAAAGATATGCATATTTTACCCTACCTAAACATGCACACAACTCCAGATCAAAATGTTACAGACACACCATAGGCAGGCAGGGGCACAAAACAACAGGAATGATAGTTGTACAAAAATAAAATAGCAAACAAAGCTCTAATTCGTCTGCATGTGGCAACTACTGACAGTTTTCCCTTGTGTACTGAAAACCCCCCCATTACTACAGCGTTAATTAAAATGGTGTCACTGCCATGCTGGTTTCCACAATACAGCTCATTTACTACAGGTTCTATTAAACACACTGCATCTTTGGTTGCACATGTTTTCTGATATTCACTGAGAAACATACCACATGCAGCAATTATTTCCTTTTTAGTCTATTTATTTATAAAAAACCCTATTTACAAGTTTGTATTTATTTATTATACTGGACTGGACTATACATAAACCTTCATACTGGAGAATATTTTTTCACTTTTCTGCAGGTCAATTTTACAAAGCAATGAAAGCTGGCAAAGATAATACAGATGTAAAAACACTGCACAGTAATGCTTCACAGACTGTGTGTTTAAATTACAGTACCAGCATGTGCTACTCCTCCCCTCTATTTACGTTATATTTGCGCAACTCACTTCTGGAACAGTGGAAACTGGGAAAACACCACTGCACCCATGATAACACATTCATTTATTTCCATTTAAATCCAGCAAAAATCCATGTGATACCTATGAACTTATAAAACGTCTAAGGTGCATATTTTATTGCCTTTGTTTTTATATGCTGCTTGAGTGTAGAGCAACAAACGGAAGAAGTTGTCTCACTGCATTACAGAACCATTTTTGCAGTTAACTGCAGGAACACACTGAAACAACATTCCCCAGTTTTTCCAAACGTAGCTGGATATGGCATAGATGAATGGACTGTGGAAGAAGCAATTTTGAGATCAAGGACAGCATTATTGATTTCTCAAGACTGTTTAAGCATACCACACAAAGTACAGTTAATATTCCTATGGAGCTGTTAACGTGGAAAGCCATTTCAGGCAGCAGCACTTTCCAACTTTTCCCTAGCTGAGTATCTCTTGCAAAAAGTAAGCAAGTCCTTACTTGACCAACTGAACTCCAACCAGTAGTCTTAGAGCAAAGAGACACAGATGAAAAGTCTCAAAGTAAGCAAACTGATTACATTAAAATCATACTAATGATTGTTCTATAAGGCAAACTCTTTGTTCCCTCCCATTCAGCTCTGTGCTCCCTGACTACTCATCCGTTTCCCCCACACCTTCCCTCAAAACCTTTCTCTTCAACCTCCATCAAACCACAGGCCTTACACATCTCTTATCTCCATATCCTGAGTTTTTAATGCTGTATACTAAGAAACCACATAAAATACATTGCAAAAGATCAGTCCTTTTCCACAACTTCCAAGTCATGCTCATCAAATTACAGGATACAAAGCAGGCAAACCTCCACATACATGGATGAAATGTTCAAATAAATCCTAGTACTACAGGAAGGAATATAGGTCTTAATTTTGTTCATATCTGCAGCATGTGCAGCATGGTAAGTTACTATAAGCACTGTGTATTTCTCATTGTCACGTTAAGTGTGGAAACAGAACCTTCTCCACAGGTAAAGTCTTTACCTCTGTTTTGAATAGCAGTGCAGAAAAAGTCTAAACGGATGTAACAAGAACACTCACACAAACGTATCTTTTCCTGCATTAACGTCCTGTTTCAGCTGGGATGGAGTTAATTTTCTTCCTAGTAGCTGGAACAGTGCTGTATTTGGGATTTAGTCTGAGAACAATGCTGATAACACACTCATGTTTTAGTTGTTGCTAAGTAGCACTTATCCTGATCAAGGACTTTCCAATTTCCCATGCTCTGCCAACGAGAAAGGGCACAAAAACCCGGGAGGGAGCAGAATCAGGACACCTGACTCAAACTTGCCAAAGGGGTAGTCCATATCACAGTGCATCATGCCCAGTATATAAACCGGGGAGAGTTACCCAGACGGCAGCGGTTGCTGCTCCGGTCAGGCTGGGTTACCGGTCAGCGGGTGGTGAGCAACTGTATTGTGCATTGCTTTTTGGATTGTTTATTGGATATTTTCCTCCATATTTCCCATTTTTGTTATTATATTTTACTTTATTTCAATTATTAAACTGTTCTTATCTCAACCCATGGCTTTTACCTTTTTCTAATTCTCCTCCCCATCCCAGTGGGGAAGGCGAGCAAGCGGCTGCCTGGTGTTTAGATGCCAGCTGGGTTTAAACTACGACATCTAGATCCCCCTCTCCATTGTCTCCCCCAGTAGCTGTGTTACGTGACAACTGCCCCAGCCCTTACATTCAGTACCTTGTATTTTACATTACCTGAGCTGTATCTTGAAGTGCTGCTACCAACCTCAAAATTTTTAGGAAGTATTAGCAAATTATATCAAATTACTGAAACCTATAAATCGGTCATTACACTTCATACAGTACTATCGAATTAAACTTAAATTCTACCTAGTCATGAACTAGGGCCACAGCTCTGTATTGTGTGCACAGAACAAAATGAGTAAATTTCTTGGAATTAAAATTAACATTTCTAGGACTATCAAGGAATGCAAGACATTACTTCATAAAACAAATGCACAAATCCAACATCTGACCCTATATTATTGCTCATGTATGCCTAGGTGAAGCAAATCCTTGTTAAATCAGACAAATGCTGAATAAACTAAGGAAATCAACTTAGAATGTACCATAAACATAGATCTATGGTAAAAGGCCTTAGAAAAACTAAGTGAAAACACACACAACATACTAAACATTTGTTAGGAAAATCATGTCAATTCTGGTATCAAGAAGAGTGACTGTTCCAAGCCACACCATCCCACACACACACACCAAAAAGCACTTTCAAAAGTGCTACGCATTATGAAGAGAAACGAGTGGCCTCTCCCCACCTATCCCCAAGTTTTACAGTCCTATACAAATTATTTACACATTGATAAGAACAACTTTAAAGAAAAGAAAAACGTTCTCATTTTATGCACGCAAAGAGCATTTCTGAAGTTACTAAATCAGAATTTCTACTTGAAAGAATTTTTTACTGGCATTAAACATTATCACAATCCTGAAGATTTGTCAGATTATTTCTAACCTATTTTTAAAGAGTTGGTCTGGTGGGGTTTTGTGGTGTTTTTTTTGTTTGTTTTGGTTTGTTTGTTTGTTTTAAGTTCTTTTGCGGAGAAGGTTGGGATGTTTGGTTTTTTGGGGGAAGGGATGTTCATTTTATGTGTGCATGTTCCAGGAGGGTGGGGGATGGGTTGGTTGGTTGGTTGTGGGGGTTAAGTCATGTCAAGAAACAAACTAACACACAAAGGACACTCAAAAAATTACTCAAATCCTTCAAGAAAGACTTGAGGACTAAAAGGCCTTCAGTTTTGATATTCTGTACAACTTATTCCATCTACAGTGTCCCTGTTCGTAGGTACACTTTCCAAGGTATGTTGAGGACTTAATTCGTAACAGAATTCTCAGTCATCACAAAAAATTTCCTCCCCCTCCCCCCACTTTTTTCCATTTATTAGCATAAAGTCACCTTCTATATGGTGCACGTCTGCTATGTTATTTTTAGCGAGAACTTAGGATCTTCTCAGAAAAGATATTATTAACATACGCTGGTCAGAAATTGCCAGATATTTCACTGAAATATGCCATTTGGAAGAAAAGCAAAAGACAGTCAACAGGTATTTTAATGTTAGGTACCAAATAAACATCCTATATGAAATTTCTTCAACAGCAACAGAAATGGATAAAAGAATAGAAAAAAGGCAGAATAAATCATCCATTGCTTCTTTTTGCATTAGTAAATGATTCTTCATAAAAGGACATTCCAAAAAAAAAAAAAAGCCACAAGCATTCAGAAAGACAAGCTGTTCTTCAGTATAAAAGCAGCACTATCAAAAAGCATCTATCAGTAAAGCAATCCTTGTGTTTTATAACATAGACAAGACTTATTTTATGCTTGTGAGAAAATGATTTCCAGTCTCCAGTGAAGCTGAGTAACTTGGATTTTGGTTTTCAGATTTTTGGGACTGGTTTAGGAATTCACTGGAAAATCCTGTTTTATGAAAAGTAAAACACAAACACACACCACTGACCACATCATGACAGACCTACCAAAACTGCTGACTTGGCATTGTGCACTTCTTGTGTTGGGAATGGACAGAAAAGCCTCTGTGTAACACAAGCGAGTGCACAAATGAAGCTAAACCTAATTACTTTCTAAACTTTGTGTGAAATTTCAACTTTTCATTACATCCCAAACATGAACTGCTCCATTGACAAGCATGTCACCTATGATTCTGTTTTACCATAAATGACCCAGCTAAAGATCCTATTTTATATTTTTTCCTCTGTATCCTAACCAGCTGGTTTCCTCAATCCACATAATGCATGACATTCTAAAAGGTTCTCCCTTTATATTTCTTTGCATCTAAGAACTTTAAATATTAGATGAATCATGACTGGAGTACGCTTCTCCTCATAAATGCTGTTAAGGAATTATTTTAAAACTATCACCAGTACATTTTAGTACATCAGGATTCGATGCATAGATGAAAGTTACTTCTAACCCCTTTGCCAAATTGCATACAAACTTGTCTTGTGCATAAGCAGTGCAGGCTACTTGCAAGATATCAGACAGAGAAAAAAAACCAGAATATCTACTTCTGCAGAGGCCTTGGCATGAACTGCTCTGATTATCACTCTCAGAAACTGGAGTGTAACATGCACAAATTGCTGGGTTATGGCCGATGATGCTCTTAGGATGTTACACACAATGGCGTGGATTCAGCTTTGCCTAAGAGTCAAAGCTGTGACATTCTTTGTGCACCCTTTTTTCTACTCTGTTTAGGAAATTTCCAGAATCAGGGAAGACTAAAACATGAAACTAAGTCTTCAGCTATATGAACCATTTCTAATTAAGCATTGCTAACTTAAAAGTGAAGTTCACTTCTTTGCAAATGGTGTAACAAATTTAGTAGCATTAATACATTGCTTGAGATGACACAAATTACAATTCCAAGCAGCAACAGTAAAAAGAAAATCCTGAGGGGGGAAATGAGACAGCTCTGTTGGCAATTATCTCTGCCCCAATTCAGTCCTCCATACACACTCCCCTAAATTTGCACCACTACTAGACAAGGACACACTCTTAAAGTGGCTGAAGAGACGCTTTCCAGCTGTCTTGATAAATAACAAATCCAACAAACGCAAAAGCTACTGGTCAAACAGCAATGAAAATCTCATGTGCCAAGAGATGATATTCCACACATTGCTTGGGAGAGCACTGTGTTTCCACTTGTCCTCTCCATACTAACTTGCAATATTCCCTCAGGTTTCAGGATTATTACTGCCTAAGATATACACAAAAGCACACATCAGTAAAATTCATCATTTCTTAACCCGTTGCCCAATCAAACCCTAAAATTTCTAACACAGTTTGACTCTTAAGGACAGGAATGTCTCCAGGCATGGCCTAATTACCTCAAAGAAAGAAACATAGATGAAAGTTTCTGAATATTGCTGCAATACATAATATGGCTGTATTTTTGAATTTTCCATAGTCTTTCTTCTGCTTGATGTGTTTTTATGTGTTAACTAAACAAAGCTGGTGTTGGACTACTCCATCTAACTCACCAATTATGTCCTCACCAAACCATACCAACAGGCTTATCATGACAGAGAACACACTGGTGATACGACGATAGACAGCTCTATTCTACTTTCAGCTTGCAAAAGCATACCTTAAGATCAACATGCAATTGTTCAATGTGCAATCATGTGTTTTGCCATAGCTGTGATTCCATTAACTTTGAGAACCAAAATGCACGAACATCCTGTTGACCAGGTGGGAAGAGAGCCTGTCAGAGCTCCAGCCCCTTAATCAAAGTCTGAAACAGAACCTATACTACTCTATATAACTGCAGTCTTAGGCAGCAGAAATTTGTTCAGCAAATTAACGGTTTGAATCTGAACTAAAACAAAGCAGTAAGGGGAACTTAAATGCCTTAAAAGTCTCTGACAAAGTCTAATTGGTGCAGAAATAGATTTTGCACGCAGTCCCTAAGAGTTACACAAGTTTTTCTACAAATCCCTCTGGAATTTATTCCTAAAGCGGCTGCAGCTTGCGAGATGCTAAAAAGTACCAGAAATTCCTGAAAGCATGGCCCATAAAGTTATAGATACTGATACACGAAATAAAGAGCTTTTAGAGATACACAAAATAGAGTAGTTAACATTAAGGTATTCAAATGCAGCATTCATTAGCGCACAATACCCACACCAACTATTTAATACTAAGCTTATTGATCTGGTTACAAACATCTTGCTGTTCTGAAGTTGCAGAACAGCATTGGCCGTCTTAGGAAAGCACTCACAGACAGGTCATCAATATATATATGTATATGTGTATATACATATGTATATAGTTACATGTATATATACATATGTGTATGTATGTGTATATACATGTGTATATATATGTATATGTGTATAATGCTAAAATGGATGCTGGGCAGCAGGAAGGCTAACCATCCATGTATGACAAGTAGAAGAGATGAAGGCATGATATGATGTTCAAAGGTTTACCAAATAGGTCCACTTTTATTACAATGTACTCTTGAAACAACTGCCATTTGTCAAAAAGAAAATGGAAGCAGTAACACATTTATTTTTGCATTTATTCTTCCTTTTCCTTCTGTGTGTCAGGGCATGTTTACTTGCAGGGTTTTTTCCATACTTCAAAAACTGTAAGAAACAGCAGTTATTAGAGAAGCTAAGAAGAAAAGTCCTCACTCTTACAGTCCTTTTACCAGTTCAATCCTTTCCCAAACTCCATAAGGGATTAAATGCTGTGATCAAATTCTGAATCACCAGATTTATTTAATTTTAAAGTTGCTGTCTCACTTCCACAGCACAAAAAGGGGCTTCATTTAAAGAAAATCTCACCTTCTCTTCACCCTGCCACAAAGTTAAGAAGTTTGCTTCCTGTGGCCAAGTCACCTAGCATACTCTCTCACCTCTCTCCTTAATTTTAAACGAAAGAGATAAAGACATATGACCAAGGAGGGCAAATCTAAAGGAAGAACTGTCTCTGCTGCAATTCCAAGTGAAATGACTGGATTTGATTAACTTCATAGATACCCTCCTATGCCCTGCTTAGCAAGCACAGAGACCTTCTCAGGATACAACAATTTTGTCTTCTCTTACACTAAGACAAGATTAAACAAACAATAACTTTCACATTATTAAGGGAAGGGCAGATGATTTCCAGTAGTGATGGGCCAAAGAATCCTTTATCACTTTCTTGTCCTTTTATCTCCAAGATTCTATCTCATGTCTCTCTCCCTAGTTAGCTCTTACAAGGAGACAAAGCAAGCAAGAGGGACATCAAATGCCTCTTTGAATGAACAGGAGCCAGGCAATTTTACACCCCTTTCTATATACCCTATTTCTGTTGCCTGAAGGTTTTCAAGTCAGAGAGGCTTGCCTAAGCATGCTGCAATAAAAGCTGCTATAGCCAGCTGCCTTAGTATCTAAAGGGGGTTCCTAGCAATCCTGTTGAATAACCCTGAGGCTAACCACTACCAAGGAAAACAAAATATTAAGATAAAAAGATTCTTTAAGTTGTTTCCTTATTGCTCTAAGTAGGAAGTCTCAGAGGGCAGTTCAAACCGGTTGCTTGAGTGTTCAGACAATGATCACTCCCAGATGGCCTTGACAAGATGAGCTGATTCTAAGAAATCATTAGGTAGGACCTACTGGAAATGAATGCATAGCATTCTGCTACAATGAATAAGTGAATCTGGTTTTCTTGTTATTAAAATCATTAATACTGACAACTACTTTTAATGTATGCTTCAGAACTGACACTTTACACCTTAAACTGATCAGCCTTTCAGATGTTCTCAGTTTCAGTCATACAAATAGTCTCATGGACTATTTTTCCCTTTATTTGAGACTGCAGTTTAGCAAAAAAACAAAAAAAAAAAACAAAAAAAAAAAAACAAACAAACCAAACAACAAGAAAAACCCCCAAACAAAACAAAAACAAACAAACAAAAACAACACAAAACCTCACCACAAACAACAAAAAAAAAAAACACAAACCAAACCAAACCTCCCCAATTTCCTTTCTCTACACTTATGTGTTTTTTGTTTGTTGGGGGTTTTTTTTCTTTCTTTTTCATTTCCACTTCCTGTGTTTCTGGGGGTTTATTTCATGTCTTAGGGAGAGCTTTTTACTTTTTCAGTTCAAACACTACCTGCTGCTGAGGCTGGGGGCAATTGTTCTTGCCACTGAAACCTTTGTGGATTGCCATGTAAAACAAGAAGAAAATCTTCCAACAGCAAGTTGCTGCCTGAGTCATGACTGGTGAGGTACCTGCTCAGCCAACTCTAGGCAATCTTATACACTATATTTTTCTCCAGCAGATTATTCTTTTTCATCCCCTCCACTTCAGCCCCTGGAGACAGATTTCCCAAGCTGCAATGCACCAGAAGCAACAGATTTCTCAGCAACCAGATACCACATAGTCTAAAGGCTTTGCAAAGTTGTTTTTATTTACCTGTTTAAACTACAGTGGCAAAGACAATACAGAGCAAAAGCATGGGAAGAAATTAAGCTATTTAGATTGTATCACTTAAAATGACAGCTGTTATAATTATATGTATAGTATAGTTAAATATAATAGCAACTATATTTATGTTTAAAAGTGACCTAAAAATGTTTTCAACCTGAGGATTTTCAGTTCCAGGTTCTACATTTTCCTTCAGCAGACACAAAGTGTTTAAAGAGCTTCAGTTCAAAAAGTATTTCTGAAGTCCATTCTTAAATAAATAATGCAAAGTAAAACTAATTTTAACTCAAATTTCATTGCATTGTTTCTAAAGTTATCAAATGGAAAATTTCATTTCTATTTTGTTTTATTATTAAGTATTTGGGGAAATAACAGAGAAAAAGTTTGACAGTGAAATAATCAGCAAAACAAACTACCTTTTTCTAAAAACAAAGACCCATATAGTTTTTAAAAGAGGTCTGATGTTTTAATTTATTCCATTAAATCAACATAATAAATATCATACCTCGGCTTTTATATACTTGATTTGCAGTAATTTGATTTGCTGTCTGAGCTTCTTTTGGTAGTGAGGTAATTAAAAATACTGATTCTAAAAAGTATTAAGCAAGGGACTTTATTTAAAAGCACATCACTTATATTACTAACAGTACTTAAAGTACAGATTTCATTTAGAGATATGTAACAGCTTAGGTTTTGCCAAAGTTAGCAACTATTATGTTTTATCAATAAACAGTGAAGTACCTACTTAGAACTGTTGAACCCAAACCCCACCTTAGATGCAAAACAAAAATCACAGAACTCCAACTTTCACTTTTGTAAGAGTTGAAGTTCCCAGTAATTCCTAAATAACTTAAAATTAACACTATAACTTAGTATAAGCTAATTACAAATTTAGAGTCTCTGGCATTCCACCACTGGGGCTTTGAGGGAGGATGTGCTGCTAAGTGGGAGAAGGGGGAAGAACTTATTTACTTATCTGCACACATTTTTTAAAATTATACTCATAAAATTTATCTCTAGCATTTCAAATCAAGCTTACTAGTAATAGGTCTCTGTAATACAATAAAGTTATGCATACATCCGACCCACATGAAAGATCAGAAAACAGGTCACACTAGAAGTTAGTTGTGTGTCTTTCTTAATGGCTGAGAGCATCATTATAATCAAGCTCTCCTTGCAGCACAGTCCCTCCCTACTTCCTAACAGTCCAGTTTAGAGACTTCCCCAATCCAAACTTTATGCTGGAATAGTACAGGTTTTATTTCCCTTTCAGGAAATGAGGCCAGCTCTTAATACAAGAACTCCCTTATAGTGTTTGCTGAACATTAGTCAGCACTACCCTATGACCTATCCCTTTCCTCCACTCCCTTTCAGTTCCAAATGCTGCCATTATCAACTTCCAGCTTTTCCTTTTTTGCCTGCACTTTGAACTCCTGGACAAACTGAGTTCTTTTAATTTCTTATTTCTATAGGCTTTCTATGGCCAGAAGTCTTCTTATCACCTTTCTACAGGGCTACATTCGCCTGCCAGCCAGGTAGCCCAAATTGTTTTAAATGCCTCAATTCAAACAAAATCGTAAGTGCAAGCTCTGAAGGTTGTTTAGGTTTTGTCTATTTGCTTAGGTTTGGGTCATTCAGTAGCTAGCACATAAAATTCTGGAGACAAAACGTATTTGTTTCATAACCAATGTTTGGAAGATACACTGCTACTGATGTCAGACATGCCAGTATGTATTATCACACACCTGTAATTTCACCAGCTGAATAATCAAGACACAACTTTTCTGAATTTTAAGAAGTATATTACAGAATGCAGTTAATCATAGAATCATAGAATAGTTAGGGTTGGAAAGGTGGAACACTATTCATCCCAATTGTGCCTACTTCTCAGAAAACAATCCTTTTTATAGGCTACCTGATATAAACCTGCTGGGCCAACCTGCATGAACTGAAATGAACACACAGTTACAACATGGCTCACTGTTACTGCAAGCTTCAGAATATCCACTCTTGCCCTTTAAACTAAGTAATCTAGATTGTAATCTTCAAATCAGAAGATAAAAACCAGTACCTGCAGGCAAAAAAAAAAAGATGTGTATATCTGGAGGTGAACGAAACACCCAGGATCTTTTAAAATTAATATTCCTTCATGTCATCCACAACTAGCCTGCTAAAACCTAACACTTTTGTAATTCTTCTCGTCTGCCCTAGTCTAGTAATTTTCAACATTCTCATAAAATGTCCAATCTGTATTTAGTGATCTGAATCAACTGCTTCTAGTCACCACATAGTAAAGCCTTTTTAAAACAGATGTAATTTTTTCACATCCATTTTGTATCCAGGATTATGGAAGAAGAAAACAAGCTACTCTGCTCTTCATCTCTCAGTTTCTTTGTTTTGAACCAAGAGGCTTGAATAAACCAACAAAGTAAATATTCACTTGGCTAATGCTTTCTGAGCTGTGGTTTAACACTTTATAGTTCCAGGTACTTACCCAGCAACTTCCTCCCAGAATTTATCACTCAAAGTTCAGTAGCAAACATGCACTGTTTAGTGTTATCTTTAGAATTTGTTCTGCAATCACTTTATATCACTACACAGGTCATAATTTTAAACCTTATCTCAAAACCTTTGAAAAGTAAACTCTACATTAAAAAGAAATAAATCTATTTCTAGATACCATAACTCTAGTTCTATAAATTAATACATTACACCTTTCAGCCACTCCTCTCTGACATCTTGGTATCCTTTAAATAGATTTTCGGAAATCTGTTTCTTCAGAAAATTGTTACAAAATATTTCTGTTCAAATGAGAACTGAAAAGGACTGTTACAGATCAGACAGTATCATGTTCTTGCATTTTCATGTACGTCAAGAAGAACAAAATGCAAGAGCATGAAAAGGGTAAAGATTACACTGCAGAAGACGGACAAAATATTCATCATGAAACTGAGAAAGCAGACAAGGCCCTAGAGCTGAGAGGCTCCATTTCTTTGTTCCTCTGTTCCTCCTCATCTCTGACCTGACTACTTACATTCTGAGCTCTTCAGGATTACAACTGTATTTGACTAAATGGACCTTGATTACAGTAGCCCTGTAATTTAGCATCCTATCTGATAACTCACCTACTCTACTACAGGGAACAGCTGCTTGGACAGCAAGCATCATCCAAGCAGCCAAATACCACCTTCTGTGCTGGAGCATGCACAGAGCTGGCTGGAAGCTGCTGCTGACAACACTGCTTCCACATGAGAGGGAAGGAGGAGGGCCTGAAGGCACACTCCTCCTGCTAACAGAGCAGGCCAGGAACTGCTCTT
Source organism: Nestor notabilis (assembly GCF_000696875.1). NCBI lineage: Eukaryota > Metazoa > Chordata > Aves > Psittaciformes > Psittacidae > Nestor > Nestor notabilis. The sequence continues at coordinate 11,548 of NW_009942360.1, read as the reverse complement.
TGCTGATTTTCTCAGTGCAGTTAAAGGGATGGTAGTAGGCAGATGTTGGATTTGTCCCTTAAACATAGTAACCGCAGTGAGACCATACCACACTATGAGTAAACACAAGACAAATGAATCCAAGTCACTCTGCTACAATTTACTTAAGACATTCATTGGTGATGAGGAACTTCAAGCAAATCAACTTCCTGGATTTCTTCATCAGATACGAAGTATCTTATCTGAAAATCTCTGACTATGCTGGATTAACAGATGTCCTGCAGGTGAAAGCTGCTGATGAACAGTTAGCACAAAAATAAACCATGTCCATGGAAAATGAATATGCATCCTATCCAGGAACTGTGCAAGGATGTAATAAACTGTTCAATTACTAAAAACCTGTAGCTATTTTGTGAGACAAGGAAACTCATTTAAATTTCTGCACTTTCATAAAATTGAAAGGCATCACATTCCAAAACAATGCAGATCTGAAAACATGGTTTACTTCCCTGAATGTGGAGCCGATTATGTGTTTTCAGTCATGTAAGAGAGAAGAAAATTGCTGTGAACCAATTCAGGACAGTACTAGTGATGATTAATTGAGGAGTGGCAGAGGAAAAGATGAAACATCAAAAGAAAGTGAACAGTGGAAGTCTAAAAGAAGAAACATGACTTGCAGAGGAATCTGGCAATCTGGTAATATCAACATCTCCTAAGGAGCCAAGCTTCAGGAAGAGAAGCTGAAACAGCCAAGGAGGCTGAAACCTGCAAGTTTACAAACCACAGGAGGAATTCTTGCTGAGAATGAACAAACTGTTGAGCTCACTGGACAGAAATATATTGGTCTAGGACATTAAACTGGGAGGCAGACTCTCACTGGAATGGAAGGAAGTACTAAATAAAAACATAATGAATCCTCTTCTACCCTCAGGCAGAGGAATAATTCTTCAGCTTTTGAAACTTCAGCTCAGGTGAAAGAACTAACTCAATTTGTGAGCAGAAAACTATCATAGAGAAGGAACACAAGTTATCAGAGAGACAAGGGGCTGTAACAGAGACCAGCAACTGTAACAGAAGGATACAGATGTGTTTAATTTCAGCAGCTGAAGAAGAGTAAAAAGAACATAATAAAGTAGAAGTTAAAAGATAGTATAAAATTTCTTCATTGTAAGAACATATTTTGTTTTTAAATCTGTACAAGTCGAAATAAAATTTTACATACTTGCAAAGCAGAGCACAAAGCATCTAAAATGCATTGTAGGCATCACTTGAGAAACAGAAAAACATCACCAGAAGCTGCAAAGTGGTAAGTTTTACAGTGAAAAATATATGCCAGCTGCATACAAGAAATGTCCTCTTCCCATGCTAGATTTATTTTTAAGTGTTGTGCAATTCCTTCTTATATTTTGAAAATCTTTTCCAGCCCCAAAGGAAAAGTTCCCTGTCTCTCAGAACACAAATTATTAGATGAAACGCTTTCACGTCACCATAGCTGGTAACAACCAGGACTTTTTCCCTTAGTTTTGAACAGAAGAATTTTCTAAAACTATGCAACAAATATCGCCAGACCCTATAGAAATGTGCATGTACTCTGTGTAAGGTGGTAATGCTGTTCTCAGCACAGGGAAAGCCAGCACTGACTTAGCAGTTTTGTGCACAAAGCTGCCCATTTGCTCCTTGCTCTCCTTGGTTTTGCTTTGCTGATCAAAGGAGTTGCCAAGTTTTTTTCTTTACCATTACAAGGCAGGAAAAACGGCTCTCCTCGGAGAGGCCCCTTGTGAAGGTCACGGAGGTTAGCTCCACAAGCCCTGGAGTCTGCTCTGATGCTGGAGTGATTGGCTGGCTTCCCTGCAGTTACCCTGCATTTCCCCTCCTTCACAATAGCGCACTGGTTATGGAAACTAAATATGAAAGAACGTGGTGGGGGAGGAAAGAATTTCTATGGAGACACAGTCAAAAACACTCAGAAATTCTACTTGTTTGAGGGGCCTGAAAATCTAGCACTTTAAAACATTGCTGGAAAACTGGAGAAAAGTAAGCATTTCAGAATACCGTGCCCCCCCCCCTAAAAATTAAAGGAAAGAAAAAGTTTGCTTTTTCTTATAACACAAAGGTATACTGGCCTGGAAAAAGTTACTGAAGATGTTTACTTGCCCCATCCCTGGACTTAATCAACTGGAACCCACAGGTCACACCCTCTTAACGAAGACTGAAACAAAGCCAACTAATCAGAATTCAGATTTGTAGCACCTTCCAGGTCCTGAGCAGTATCACGCCAGAGCCATTTTTAAAATCTTACAGAATATATGAAAGCTTATTTATAGGCATTAGACTCCAATTACTTTTAGGTCCTGAGGTAATTACTTTTAGGTCCTAAAGTTAAGTAATGAAGATAATTTGGAATACCCAGCCAAGGAATCATTATGTTTCAGATGGTTGATTAAGTAACACTCCCCATTTACCATAACTTCAAAACTACCACAGCCAGCCACAACTATGTAGGTTTTTCTTAAACATAAAAAATTTAACCTCTCGTGTATACACTGAAAGCTCTTGCTGCGTCAAAGCATCTACTCCTAGGAAACAGATTCAATGCCTGTCTAAGTAGAGGAAAGTAGCATAAACTTTGTATATTGAAGGAAGAGTTTTTTGAGGCTTTGTATTTTGGGGGCACAATTTCGTATCACTATACAAATAAAATCCCAATTCTCAGCATTCAAAATTAAAATCCTCAGCATTGCTCAAAAAAGCTTTCTTACCACCCTGAAAGTCAAGCCAGGCTCCTTCCTCTCTAAGTAAGCACAGGTGTCAAGTTCCACCTCCAGTGCCATCACCCATATGTTTGGACAGGCGAAGTGAATTAAAACTCAGCCATCAGTGTGTTTGATGCTGAACCCACCTCTGCAGCTGTTTTGTTTTCATTATGTTATCAGGAGTCAAAAATACTTCCAGAAGTAGTCAGGTTGTATAGCCCCACTAACCAGGTATTCAATCTGTTTTAAGTACTCTCGAGAGTTAACAGTATCCAGTAACAGAGAGGTTCACAGTACAGCTTTTTCTTCTGAGGAAGAATCAACAAGCGTCCTCTTCCTACCCAGTCACCTCTGTTCACAAAACATCTAGGAAAACAAATCCTCTGTACTGGAAGACAGCGATAAATAAATGACAATGCTAGAATCCTAAGGAAACTAAGCTGAAAACAATAAAATACAACATTAAAGAAGGAATATCATACTTCAGATAGAAGATAGAAGCACAAATGGGATTTTCACCCTGTTACTGTGATCTATTTACCTATAGAAACATGTAATGAAAAGTACAGAGACCTCAAACAGTCTCCAGAACTGGTTTTACCTTCAAGTCCAAATTCAAATGCAGAAGCATTAGGAGAGCAAGGTGAAATCAGCACGATAGCCAAACTGTAACAGAAAGCAAAAGGTATCTATAGGAAAGAGCTGCACCTGATCATCATTATTTATCAGAGAAACTTAAAAAGCACAAAAACACCATACCACATTGTTGTTCTCCAAGAGAGCTTTCTTGCCTTCTTTTTAGCTGGTGTAGTAAGAGAGAGCACTTCTGCCTGAAAACTGTACCAAGCTTCTCAAGCCTCTTTTGGGGTAGCTTCAAAGACCAGCACACCTGACATCTACCAAACCCATGCCCCTTCCTCAGCTCCCATACAAATGCCAGGTGCACAAGCGCTGGCCAGCGGAAGACACAGTCACCAGGTTACCTGAAACATTTAAAATGCCAACAGATGACGTATCTTTCAAACCTGCCAGGACAATAAAACCCAACAGGAGAAAGAACTGAGCCAAGAGTCAGTAACAAATGTTATTTTGTTAGCAGGCACATCTTTGCCCACCTCTGTATGAGACAAAAAAATCTTATCCCTCTTGGCTGATGTTGCCATGCAAGGAAAACGTCTCCCATGGTATATCCTGTGCCAACACAAAGGCACGTTTCCTTACCATGGCTTTGTTACAAGCCAAAATCTTCCTTTTGCCATCACCTACCGAATCCAGGGGGCTCTGATGATGTAATATTTTCTGAGAGGTACTGACATCATGGCTACATTAACCCACTCCTACCTAAGGAATTAAATTCAGTTATTGGAAAAGGTGTTGCAATGTCACACGTTCCTGCAGCTCCTGTATCCTTACAGACACCATGGCTAAGAGGAAGGAAAAAATAAGACAAAACAAAAAATACTTACAAATCCGAGACTAACAAAATCAACAGATGACACTAATAAATGGAACAAAAACCCCTCCACAGCAGCAAGACCAAGCTCCCACCCAAACCTGTAACACAGGAGAAGGCTAAAGTTTACGACTATGGTTTTGTAAGTTTTTATGTTAAAGGTTCAGACTGCCGTAATTCTTTAACGATGACACAACTGGGCCAAGGAACAGACACACTGCAACCAGCCTCTTCTTTCTGCTGTATGTAATGCCATAGGAACTTCCAAGAGAGCGTTGGAAAGCAACCCCCTTCAAAAAGACATTTTAAGAAAATGCTGAGTAATTCCCTAACACAACACTCAAGCAATACAAGAATGCATCGAGTGGATATAGTACCAAGTGCCTTACATCAGTCCTGAAACTGTACAAACGAAAAATGTGCAGAGCTACCAGCTTTTTCTGAGCAAGTTAAAATCACAAGAAAATTACTAAAACCAGCTTGAACACCTATCTTTCTCAAAATTTAAATGGAAAAGAGTTCCACGTATGGCAAAAACCTTAAACATTCCAATAGGTACATGAGTTTCTTTTAGCTTTATGGCTTATGATGAAACCAACAGGTCAGGAAGCTCATAATTTCTAAATTAACAAAAATTTACATACATTTATCACACAGCACATGAAAAGAGAAGAATAAGGTAAAAAAAAAAAAAAAGAAAAAGGATGCAGATCAAAATCTGCTTATTTCACACTTTCTGTTCCAGAAACATGGATGCTCAACCCACCAAATATCACATTCGACCTCCATTAGCTTAAACTATGACAGACTAGTTTTGGTATTCAGCCTATGAAAACCAGTAAACCTAACAGTTGGTTGTTTAAAAGTGGTCAGTATTTCTTGGAAATTTTAATTCTGACATCATAGAAAAGTGCAACTCCTAAAACTTTCCCACCAGAACAACTGGTGGAAATCAAAGCAATCTTACCACAATTTAACTGTTCACAAGAGACAACCTCACATACGCCCATGGAGGTAAATTTGATCAACTAAAAACAAAACTACAAAAGGCTTTGTTCCCAATGTTTTAAATACAAAATTACATGAGAATACAGAGGTTTTCCAATAGGAAAGGGAAGCAGGACAAAGAACCCACATATTTTCATCTTTCCAAATTAAATCCATTAAGACACATTACAAATACTACCCAAAATTAGAAGCCTAACACTGAAACCTACTGGAATTTCTGTTGCCTTTCTTTCATAAATGCAAAGAGAAATCTGATCTGGACCTCATGCTGAAGGAGATCCAGTCCTAATAATTCTCCTCCAAATACCACAGGATTGGAGAGGGGGTTAAAGCAGGAAAAAAAAGTTCTTCTAGTACAAAGCCAAGTCCAAGTCGAGAAAACAAAATCATAGCCAGCAATGAAGGCAGACCTGACCTTGAAGACACGTTTCTACAAGACAAAATAGGTTTCCCCCATTCACTGCTTGCTGCAGAGAAGGAATCCTTCAGTTTGCCACAACTTTAACATCAACTCACATCTAAAGGGTGACCAGCTAGTCACTGATCACCTTGTGAAAACCTCTACCTCAGAGGGTCTGACTTCAGCTTGAAGGCTGCTAAGAAAACAGAGCTAAGACAATTATACAGGAATTAATTTCTTCTAAACGTTATTACTTTTTGCTAGATAAAACAATTAGGCATTGAGAATGTATCTGAGCTAATGAGTAGTGGGACTGGTAGGAGATTCAGCACTACTCTTAAGGATTTCAGAGTGATTGGGCCACAACAGTCCATTTCTATATATGGATTAACAGGAAAAAAACCTATGTGCCTAGGAAAACAAGAAAAGAGATAACATTTTGAACAACTTAGTAGTAGCGCCCCATCAGCAAGACTCAAATTCTTCATCAGTGCAGCTGACTCAAAAAAACCCTGGTAAAGTGGCAGGGGAAATTATGGCCCACTCACTAAGCCTACATTTGTTATGTGAGAGTGCTATTTATAATGTCACATGCTGGAACGTGTTCCCAAGCTAGCTAAACCTACATGCTTAGTTGACTCAATAGACAATGCCGCATTGTCAAGATTAATCTTTTCCTACAGGCTACAGTTTCTCAGCCATGAAAGCTTTCATACATTTCCATTTTCTTAGTAGTCCCAGAATCAGAAAACTTCAAAATATACGTGCACATATATACACACACAGTATGTGTTTGTGTGGTTACTATACTGATTACCACTAAAATTCACATATCCATATGCAAACTGAGTCATCAGAAAGTCCAAGCATTTTAAGAACTTGGGAGCCAGAAGGTTAAGTTCCTATTTCAGACATCCAAGACAGAAGGGACTAAGGAAGAAAAAGCCTGGAAACAGATCCATGTCACCAACATACACAGCAGCTCTCACATGACACTACATTTTGACTAAGCTACCTTATAAAGTTCATTTCAAGTTACTTCCCAAGAGTGAGATTTTGGGAAGAAAGAAATCTACTTCTAATTAGTTTAAAGTCTGAGAAGTCGTCAATTAAGAACTAATTTAAACAAAGATTACCTGGAACGCTGCAGACAGATTGGATTACCAACGCCTGCAGACTGCCTTTTATTCATATTGATGAAAAATGCTTTCAGGAAAAAACCAAAAAAGCACATTTAGGATAAAAAAAGAGATAGGAACATATGAAGTTTTGCACCGTAAACAAGTTTCCTGAAGTAGTTCAGCAGTGAAACAGAATTCAAGTTTTCAACATTTGTATACCTACTATCAAAGTAATTCCTGAATTTTAGGAATTGAAGTGATTCAATTATGATTTATTGAAAACAGCAAACTTGTTCAATCTCTTCTATAATCAGCTTCAGAAAGCTGACATTCAGTATCTCAGGATTCACCAAGGAACTTTGGTGTTTTGTTTCGTTGTTCATGGGCTGTTGTTTTTTTAAATATTCTTCCTGCTTTCCCCAAAATTGAAGACTAGCAGAACTGAAGTCTTCATATTATGGCCAAGTAACTCTGATAAGGGCATTTGAGTTCTGAAAGTCAATTGTAATTAGGTGGTCTAAATACCTATAAACCACACAACTGAATACACCAAACAGTTACCAAAAATACGGAGACTAGAAGTCAAGCTAAACATTAAAGACATCTATGTACAGATGTACATACATGTTTCTGTACAGACTGGCTGTTTAGTAAGTACGTTTCAAATTTTTATACTGAAAATAACGAAGACTGTATTTGAACTAACTCCTTCTGTTGCCAGTATCTTGACAACATAGCACTCAACAACAAAAACAGTCTTTCCCTTTTAAATGGTGATGCTCAAAAAAGACAGCCTTCAAAAGGATGCATTCAAGTACATGCAACACTTCTTGAATACAGCAGCCATGAATGGCATTGCTGAGCATGTTGCATCCAGCACACTGCTGATAAAACCTGTTTCAGTTAGTCTGCTGTATCTCATGCTTCATTAACTCAAGTTGAAAACAATCTTTTAAAATGGATGGTTAAATTAACAACCATCATGTCCTTCCTCTATAATGCATCTCATTCTAATTTTCCCATACCAAGCAGCTGTGAGGTTTATACCGTAGGAGGATAAAACAGCTTTGCAAAAACAATGTATTATTCCATCTAATAATATGCTGAAGGGCATCTGGTCCCATTTGTTTCACTTTTTTCTGACTTCACAAGACACAATTATTCAACCTGACTGTAAAAATTAAAAAGTTGTAGATAGAATACTTCTAAATTACTTAAAGCATAAAAAATGGACTCCAAAAAGCCAAGCCGTGTTAGAAAGATGTTCTTTCAATTGCCACAGGGTCTAATGATATTTTGACAAGACTGCAATTATGCTTCTGTTACAAAAACAGATCTTGTTCTCCACATCTTGCCAGGATAATACTGCTTTTAATTAATGCTTTTGTTGTGAAGTGTACCCTCAGGCCGTAATAAGTTTTATAATAATTCCAGTATGGAGCATGTATTACCCCACACCATTTATTCAAAATTTCTCACCATTAGGCCTCACAGATAATGCCCAAGCCCCTACTTCCCAGAATTCTTCAAAACATGGCTAACCACTGCTGTGCCAAGCAAGACACTGTTAAAACACGTCTCCAGATGATTGTTTTCCTCTGCTTCCCTCAAGAAGAAAGAAACATTACATGCCTATCAGACTGGCACAACCACAGGAGAACCCAAATTTCCTTTAAAATATCAGTTCCAGCTTCACTTTCAGGAATCAGCACACGCATTTTTCTCTTTTCAAATAGCTGATACATGCTTTCAGTGCATTATCTTTTAAACCATTGCCCAAGTGCCATAAGGTGCTCATCTTCAATTATGTTCACTGATCACTAAACCTAGGTAAAAAAATACCCCACACAAATGCAGCCTTTATTCTTACAACCCACTGCATAACCCACCTCTCAGATTTGAAAAGTCATGCTAAAGGAAGTTACAAACCAGAGCTTCAGCAAACAAACAGGCCATTACTGAAGGCACAGAAATCGAGACACGTATTTCTCCAAAGCCTGAGACAAGTAAAGTACTGTGTGGCAAATGTTATGAAATCCCTGTCAAGAAAACTAGGCCTCAAATGTAATCCACTGCCTCTCTCTACCACAAACAGTTGTGAAGTAACTAACTTGTTTTCCATTTAAATATTATTAATTCATAAAACACAACTAATTAACTCCACAAGAAGGTGGGAAGTTTCAAACCAATTCTTACATGCCAATTAAAACTGGCTTTACAACAAGTCTGGATAGATTGCACTGATTTTGAAAAGTCAAGTCAATATGCAAGCTGCTGCCTTTATCTGCTACATGTTCTCTAACCATATTCTAGACAATTAATTAAAAATTTTAAATCTCATTTCCATTGGAGTGTTCACACTTTTTTCTTTTTTAAGTGATGTCTATATTTTAGTAGACTCAGTCCCCTAAAGTGTTCAAGCACTAAAAGCAATGGTAAGTTTATACCTTGAACAGAGAAAGGACTTAACACTAAACATTATTTCCATTTATTTTCCATTACTTTTTTATTTTGCTAGTAAAACAAACCAAATATTCTGCCTGACTTCTCAAAAGAGAAATTCATTTCGGAATCCTATTCCCATTTCATACAGAAACAACCTTCAATTTGTCTTGCACAGTCTTTGCATGATTTCACTGAAATGTAAACATTTAAATAGAGCGGTATTTGGTAAGAATTGTATGTATTGTCAACTGCAAAATTCATGGATTACATTTTCTGGACAAATAGGTCAAATAGGTGACAGCCATCTCTACTGTTTCCAAATTCACTTGCAGCTGTTGAAAGGTGCATCTGTCTGAAAGGGCACCACTTGAATTCTTTAGCCAGGTTGGACTTGTTTGTGCAGCCCAAAATCTGATGAACTAGTAAAAGCAATAGCAGGTTGAGCTCCAAGTTGTGTGATTTTGATTTGCAAAAGCAACGAGTAGAAAAGTTCCAAGGCTTGCAACATGATAGAAGAAGAAGTTATTTAGTATGAACTCTATTTAAACAGCTTACAGACATAAGACCACTCACACACCAACAATGGAATTGTGTATATGTAATTATTTTTAGAATCAAATTACCACAACTTTGACTGTTTGCAATCTTAACTGCCAGTTTCCTCTACACTACTGATGCATTTGCCCAGCAAATAACTCCCGATGGACTTCACTGGAGAGACCAAAGCCGAACAAAAAATAAAGATGCTAAGCACAAAGGCTTTCATTACAAGAAGTGGCTGAATTGCCAATCAATAGAAATTCACTGGTTGCGTCTGAACATACATGCTATAAGCATTGATTAAAGAAATTATTCTTTTGACCCTTCCTCTTTTCTTTAAGGGGAAGCCTTAGCGCATTATGACTACTCAGTTCCCAATACGTTTTGTGGAATGAAGGAAAACAACTTTGGAATGAACATGGATTCATTGAACAAGGAGACCGAATAAAGAGTTAAAATACCAGACTTCTGATAATCAATCTTTAATAGTATTAACACCAAATAATTCACTAAAGAAGGAAGCATTCAGTCTCTAAAAATCTGTAAACTGGTTTCAATTAACTGTACAATCCAAAAGCTTCTATCTTGATATAGAGCAGTATTAAAAAAGGAAATTCAAGTCATTAATTTTTACTGTCTCCTGTTGTTACTGGCTATCACTACCGACATAGAGTATTACATAACCTAGAGTATTAAAAAAGTGCATAACTCGTGACAAAGATTTCTTCCCTCTATTTATGAATTTTGTCACACTGGCTAAGCTGCATAAAATTACTCTGCAAAGACTATTTAAACCCACATGAAATTACTTCAGATAAAAAATTTCCAGAGTCAGAACTACAGTCTCCAGATCTCAGGTACACCTGATAATTTCTGCTTTGAAAGAACAGCAATTTCATGTTATACAAAGTCCTTGACTGGATTTTCACACAATATCAAATCCGGCACTGCTATACATTTTCATTCATTCCAAGGATGTGTCAATCACTGAAATTCTATACCGAAACCAGAATTTTAATGACACATTTTTAAAAATGTGATTGTGTGTTGTACTTCTGACTTCTGACTAGAATAAAGCCGTATACCTTTTGGCTTCTGTAACTGATTATATACATAGGGGTGAATAAAAGGTTTTCAGATGAGTTGACGACATCTTTCTATAACAAACACATATGCTGAAACTGCTCTATCATCATATAGTAGGAAAGTTAATTAAAGTATTCAAAGTTTACTTTAGTTTTACATAGCACAGCAGTTAAACCAAGTTGGTCAACTGGAAGAACAAGTCATAAATCAGAACGGAGCTGTGTGTAGCAAACACCTTAATTTTTTTTCTGGTGTTTCAGATGAACCATAACTGCAGTAACTACTTACATAAGGAACAGAGGAGAAGAGATTATTTTAGAAGTATCAAAATTCAGAAAAATGTGTAAAATACTAGTTTTTTCACACTTTTAAATGTCTAGTAGAATATGTGAAGACAGACAATGATACTGGCTTAAATTCTTCCTTAGTATCAGTTCCTCAAAGAACAAACCATGACAAATTCCTTTACTAGCAGACCTGCACTTACATGTTTTTTGTTTTCTTGTTTCCCCACATCAACTCCTGTTGGTCAGATGCTCAGTATTCTTCATCTTCTTCCTTTGCCTATGGCAAACAAAGCAGCCACCTGTATTTCCTGAGCAAAAAACACAGCATGAAACAAGCCTACCCCTCCTCTTAGGCTTCTATATCAAGCCTAACTTTACTAAAGGAAATAAAGGAGTAGCATGCTAGTTTTGCTATTGAAAAGTGTAACACACTGTATTGTATAGGCACACAATTATCCTTTCAAACTGCGGTGGGG
>NW_009942359.1:10769-16938 GCF_000696875.1 Nestor notabilis | reverse complement strand
ACCAATCCCTGAGGGACACCACTCGTTACCGCTTTCCAACTGGACATCATCATCTATTCTCAATTTTTCCCCTTACAAGTACTAGCACTGAACTCCGTATGTTATTTTAAGCATCAGCTGTGCCAAAACTGTTCACTGAGGCAAAAGTATCCCCTCTCCTGTTGCTTATTTGTTTTGTGCATGCCAGGATGCAAGTCTCAGTGCCATCGCTCCTTGGCATTGCGCTGGAAGCTGGTGTGCAGTTGCTTGTCCACTGCAGACTTCTGAGAAGTGCTGCTTTCCAGGATACAGGCCCTCTTTCATAAGGCATAGCTTGCATTCCCTGTTCTCTGGCATACAACTTTGCCTTTTGCTGTGTTAAAGACACAGTGTGTTTGAATGTGCCTACAGAGCAAGTTGTGAGAGCTCCATTATCATTTACTATTCTGCTAGCAATTACTATCAGTAACAGGTTTTTTTTGTTTACTTCTGGGACAATAATGAAAGCACTCCACAGTACTGGGATTAGTGCAAATACTCACTGAAATTAAAAGGACCCTTTTCCTGTCACTTAGCCAATTTTTAATCCAATGCCATACTGGCAGTTACTTTTTTTCTTTCTTAAAACCAAAATGCTTTACAAAATTAAACACATTTTCTAGCAATCAGCCTCATTCACATGTCAGACAGCTACATCTTTGTTATCTTTTAGCTTTTGCTTATCAGGAGGAAAGGCAAGAAAAGGAGGGTGAAGGTGGGAAGAGCTGGCTTTTGGGTACTGCTGGTAAACATTTTAGGAAATGCTACAAGCACTTTTTGCAGTGTTGTGTGCAGAAGAACTCCATCCATAAAACTGCACACTACTTAAACCCTATGGAAAGGGTTATTTCATGACTGTTGGACATCCCAAGTTTTAGGGAAGTTTTATGGATGCCAGAAGGAGACTTTAAGAGCAGAACACTAGCAGAAACATAAGAGACAACACCTAGCATGAAAGCAGAAACTCAAATTTCTATTCATTAACTTTACTTTCTACTCGTTGCAGCCTGAATTTCATTTGAAAGACCTGAAAGACCATCTGGCTTCTTGCCCTGCTGCCTTCCCCCTCCTTCCCTTTCTGCTACCTGTCTTGCTGTAAAACCAGTTATTAGAACTATCCCATAGGCAATGGACAGCTAAATGGGATTTTCGAGAAGCCTGTAGAAGTCTTCCATTGGAATCTAGCACTAAAATATCACTTATTAAAGGCTGCACTAAAAATTCCTTTCTTTAAATAGATTCCAGGCTCCTGGGTTCTTTCACAAATGTACCTTAATCTGTTCAGAAGATAAATGACCATACGATTTAATCGTGCCTTCTTCACAAAACCCATAACTTTGTCTCTGATGATCAGTACACCTTGATCCTTTTCATTTTCAAATGCAGTCCCACTTATGAGTCATCTTTCCCTCCTCAAACTTACTTTTCAGTCTTTCCTTTTCATCCTTTTCCTCTTGTTTTAGTATAAGGCTGTAGGTAGGACAAACTAAAATAGCAGGTTTCACAACTGGACATAAGACATCCTTAAATTTAGATCAAATGAGCCCTTCCAAAGTACGCTGGATTTCTCCATCCAGACAGATTTCTGAAAGTTGCATATAATTATGGAAAGGAATAGGATCAAAAATATCCTGTATATGATAGCCTTTCTCAACTGTATACGGATAGGAATGACAGCTTTATTCTTCTAACAGCAGGAGGAGTAAGACAACTCAGAGCAGCCATGGGAAGCTCCCAGCAACCTGTAGGTTTCTCAAACTCATGAGAAAAAAAAGAAAAAAAACACAACCAAACCAAAACACGCACCAAAAACCTGTTGTCTTGCCTTGACATCCATCATTTCTACCCTTTCAACAGGCGCCTGCTCATAATAGCAGTGAGTCTTCTTACTCTTGACTTCCCTTCCACGCTTTGCTCTGGCAAGAAGCTTTTTCATGCTCCATGCTAACTTAGAACAAGTTCCATAGCATGGCCCTAGGCTTTCCACAGCAAACTGGAAATTTCATGTCTGCTTCAGGTAAGTACATTTTATTGAATTAAATGCAAGAAAGTAAATATGGCAGAGTTACAGCATTCCTTATGTAAAACACTGAATTCCAAAATAAATAGGAATGCTGCACAGCTTTCACATTTCACCATCCTGCAAGTGTTTCAATGCACAACGGTGCTAAAGAAAGTACTGGGAGAAAGATGGAAGTTCTGGCAGCTGCGGTGGGGAGAGCCAAGGTTTCTGGCAGCATGTGGATGGCTTGAGAGATAAACACATCTGAAGTTTTTTCTGAAGTAATCAATAATGAAATAGTTATGTTCAAAATCAGGCAAATTAAAGTGATAGCCTGTAACTAATACGGCTGCAAAGAAGAGCTCTCTCCAGAATTCATTACTTAGTTGAGTTTGTATGTGGAGGTTTCCTTATAACCACAATGATATGCCTCCTTTTAAGCTGAAATTCAGCAGTGTATTTTGGTCACAAGGGCTGAATTCTGCAGTGGGGTGGAATAAGCAGGGTCCTGGGTGCTCTCACCACCACACAGGCTGGTTTCACTCCCTGACTTGAGGGGTACAAAGGAGATTTTGCTATGAGCGCAGTCATGGAACTCAACCTTCCTTGATGAACTTTGCATATGACTAGCATTCATTACCACTCATCCAGCCAAAAGCTCTCGGAGCCTTCCCATGTTCATAACCCACACATGGTAAGCCCCTTGGCTGTGGATGCGGCTGCTGGCAGTAAAAGCCACCCCAATTACTATCTCCGAGAGTTCTGTGACCTCTCGTGCAAGACCACGACACCTTTACTTTCATCTGTCAAAAATGAGTCATGTCAAAGCCCTGCTCAGAGCAGCTGTAGCTGTGAAAGCAGCACAGCCAGTCTTTCCTCGGGAGGTATTTTCCTGATAGCGATGATTTTGGAGAAGGCCTTCAGTAGTACAAGCTCACTACACATATAACTTCCAGGCGCAAAATACATCTTCACCTACTTTAATGCCAGCTATCAGACTGTAATTAAATTACGTGTAGCCTGGGAGACTCAGCCAGGGACTGGAAGCCGAATGTACAAGGCACGGAGCAAATACAGCGCCGAGGAAACACAAACCCTCAGTTTCAGCAACGGTGGATTTCCTCCGTGAATCGAGAACATTTTCAGCCATGTTTACTCCTCTGTGTGCTCACAAAGCCCCTCAACTGCCCCAAAGCCTTTAAAAGCATGAGTTCCCTTCAGCCCTTGGGCACTGCCGGCAAGGCACCAGCAGCTGTACGCGCTTAGTAACCTAAGCAGTAAGTAACAGCACAAAAGCTGCCTATTTCTTTACAGAGCCATCTGTTAGGGTTTCGTTCTGCACAACTCCTCTCACTTCTAGGAGATGCTAAGGTCACGTCACATACACAGCAAGGCTCTACAGCCCAAGCGAGGCATCCCACGTGTGCGGAGAGGGCACGTGCCAACACCCGCAGCCAAGGGCGCACCTCGGGAGCCTGCTGCCAGGAGGGACAACCCTCGCCGGACATTCCGCTGGAGCCATCCAGCCAGCCAGGCCAGAGAGCTCGCTGGGCTGGAAAGTAATCACTCACCCAGTGTTGGCTTTCAGCTGGAACAGGTCCCTGGTCTGGTGGAGCATGGGGCAGTATGAGGGCAGGCACCTACGACACAGGAAGGTGGTGGGACCTTGTGAGCAGGGAGGGCGGGCAGCATGACCCCAGTCATGGCAGCACTGACTTGGGTCACCATAAGCTGACTGTGAAACCACATTCCCCAGAGTCTCTCCCAGGAATTCCACTGTCACAGGAAGCACTCAGCATAGCACAAACCCAATCCCCAATTCACCTTTTCCTTCCTACCCCAGCAGGTAATTAAGGTTACCCTGACTATGAGGGGATTACATTCCATTTCCAAGAACACACAGATAGGAAGCAAGAGATTTTAGTTTCTAAGACAAAGAGCCATTCCCATGCTGCCGAATCAAACAGATCTAACATGTTGCTCTGAGGCATGGAGCACTACACGCAGTTCTGGTTCCTCCAACATAAGAAGCACATGGAGCTGTTGGAGCAAGTCCAAAGGAGGCCACGAGGATGATCAGAGGGCTGGAGCTCCTCTGTTACGAAGACAGGCTGAGAAAGTTGGGGCTGTTCAGACTGGTGAAGGTTGCATGGAAACCTCATAGGAGCCTTCCAGTGTCTGAAGGGGGCCTAAAAGGATATTGGAGAAGGACTGTTCATCAGGGACTGCAACAATTCCTAGGGCCAATGGGTTCAAACTCAAACAGGGGAGATTTAGGTTAGATATAAGGAAGAGGTTCTTTCCTGTGAGGGTGTTACTGTCCTCAGGAATACTCGATAGTTTACCAAGCAGCACAGCTGTTTAACAATAGCACATGACTACATAATTTATTATGCTGAAAGCAAGTCTTGTTATAGCTACCCCAAAAGAGTATCTTCAAAGTCTAACAAGGAACCATCAGTCAGTAATATCAGTCTTTTCTCACAGTTGGAGCAGTATCCATCAGATATACTGCAGAAAACAAGGAGAACAAAGCCAATCAAATACTACCACCTTTCTTCCTCTCCGTTATTGCCTCTCCTAAGATTGACCACATTTGTGGTTAAATGCAGGGAGTCAAACTTCCTATAAGCAGTGTTGTTACGGTTCCAGATTTCCACTGTGGTTCAGCTGTATCACAGCTCTGGAAAGGCATGCTGGCATATGCTCAAACCACTGCCTTCGCCTGTTAAGATGAAAAAATTCCGTATTGTGACTGTAAAGGTTTCTTACCCAAATCTCCTTGCTAGCCTACCTACTTAAAGCTCTTAATACTAAACTTGAGCGGGGAACTTGGCTGGAATTGGTGGTCTGGATAAAAACACTTAGTGAATGGACTGACATGAATTTACCATGCCAGGGGGATACAAGCAGCTAGTTAAACTGGAGAAAAAGAAGCCCAGCTCCTCAGGATCCCCAGCACACACCTTGTTCCACTGCTCCCAAGAAGGACTCCTGCTCAGCCCTCACAAACCCCAAGGCTGTGTATGTGTATGTCGCGTCTTCTTGTCCAAGCAATGCAAAGCCTTCATCAGTTCTTTCACAATTTGAAGCTCACATCACCAAGATCAGTAGTCCAATCTCAGTCATAGCCAAAATGCTAGACCCAGCTGGCTGATCTAGTGGCAGGACTAGCAGTGTGTCCCTGCAGAAAGATTGTCCCCTCTGAAGAGGATACATTCTCCACAAGCTCACAGGTACTCCAAGCATCTGCTGGTTAAGTGTAGCTCCTCACAACAAGAGAGGCTCCTATGTTTGTCTTTAAAAAAAAAGTATAATCTCATTACAAAATGGTCAGAGTGAAGCATGCTGGATTTTAGACCCTTTTTCTGAAGAGAAAAATCAGATCAGGATATCACAACCATGTGATGCTAGGGCAACACAGTAGACCTAAGAAATTCAGAGTTTCAACTCCTCCTCTGAAAGCAATAGGAAGCTATGTGAAAGCTGAAGTTTCTCCACTCTACACTGTAACACACAAGAATAAGAAAGCGACTACTCATGGCCCTGATCAATACTGCTACCAAAGAAAATCCAGCCTTACATGCATGGGGTGCAGCTGCACAAACAAGTGGACCTGTAGTGACATGTGCATAAAGATCTCCTCAATGTAATTGTACCTATGCATCAGCCCTGACGTGGACTCCCACATCAGTTCAGGCTAAAACACCTAAGTTACACTCCATATTTTTTCCTCTGAGTGCACCATGTATCTTCCCACACTCGTAATTCAAAACACTCCTAATTCAAGGTTCTAGCTGGGAAAATCACTGCACCTTCCCCATGCTAGGGCTCATGCCCATGCAGTCATGAAGGGGCACTCAAACACGAGGCAGAGCAACAAAAAGGAGAAAAAGCATTGTTTCTGGCACTCAGCAAGAGGTGAAACATTTGCAGAAGGCATTCAGCACTACTTTGCAGCAGAAGGAACAATACACTTTTGTATGATTTGCACAATATTAACCAGAGTGTCTGGGGCTGAATCTAGACAAAGTATCTGACACCAGCTTTTCAAGAGGAAAGCAAACCTTTCAGGACCATTACTGCTGCTGGCACGCAAGTTGTTCCTAATCTTCTAGCATGCCATACTTGCGTGACCAGGGAAAGATA
>NW_009942359.1:8862-10750 GCF_000696875.1 Nestor notabilis | reverse complement strand
AGAGACGGGGCTGCCCTGGTGGGCAACTACAGTTGCTGGGATCCTTATGCTGCCCCTTTGTGTCATTGCAGTATTACAGAAAGTTCAAGAACTCGAGAACTATTCTAGATCTGCTGGTTTTTTTCCCCATTACAACAAGGCATCATCATTGAACAAGTCACAAAGATAAGAGGGCTGGAGCACCTCCCATATGAAGACAGGCTGAGAAAGTTGGGGCTGTTCAGCCTGGAGAACAGAAGGCTGCATGGAGACCTCACAGCAGCCTCCCAGTATCTGAAGGGGGCCGACAAGGATACTGGGGAGGGACTCTTCATTAGGGACTCTAGTGGTAGGACAAGGGGTAATGGGTTTAAACTTAAACAGGGGGAGTTTAGGTTAGATATAAGGAAGAAGTTCTTCACAGTGAGGGTGGTGAGGCACTGGAATGGGTTGCCCAGGGAAGTTGTGAATGCTCCAACCCTGGCAGTGTTCAAGGCCAGGTTGGACAGAGCCTTGGGTGACATGGTTTAGTATGTGGTGTCCCTGCTCATGGCAGAGGGGTTGGAACTAGATGATCTTGAGGTCCTTTCCAACCCTAACTATTCTATGAATCTATAAGTCAATAGGCAGGCTCAAGTATGTGATATTTTTAGCTAGATGTGCTATAGCATCTCATAGATGCCTAGAGTTTTCTCCCTGCAATGTCTTAAGGAGATTACTCCCTTCTCAGCTGCCAGTCAAGCAGAGTTTGAGGGCTGCTCTTCACATGCTGAGGCAACCAAGCTCTTCAAACAGCTGGGAAAGCTGCATTTCTCCACTTCAAATCAAGTACTAGCAACAGATACAATGCCTGTCTGGTACAACCAGTGCTGCTGCCCCTCCCTGAGGATGCAGGGAAATGTATTCAAAATGGCACTGAGACCACTGAAAGAACTGAAGGGTAGTCAAGAAAACAAAAACTATACAAATCTGAAGGGGGAAATAAAAGGGTGGAATGATTCGATAACTCCTGATTCACTCTGAAGTAGAAATACTTGATTTTGGCCTTCAATAGAGAGCCCGTCTTAGTCTCTGCATTGCAGATGAGAACAATCACTTTTTTGCTTGCTCTGACTTATTGCTAAATTGATTATTCTCCAGGACTAGGAAAGAGGGAGAAAGGAGGGAGATGGTAATCACCCTTATAAAATTCTTTAAGGTGAAAGAAGTGAATGCATCTTTCTTTTCCTAGCAACCCTCCTTCCTAATTCTGAAGCAAATAAATCACACCAAGGATAGTATCCTGAACATATGGCTTTCTCTGAATAAGGGGAATTTGCCTGCCTACAGGCTTGCTTTTCTTTTCTCTCTTTTTTCCCCCCTCCTAATTTAATTAAATATGTCAGTCTCTGGAATCCCCTACACATTCCCCTTCATAGCGAAGTGGGTTTCTCCCCCACCGAAAAAGAAAGAAACACAACAAAAAAAAGCTTGAGAAGCATTAACTCTCTTATGTCCACAGAAGGCTGTACCTAAGCTTAATATCTAGCCAACAGCACACAACCTGTTCACTAGTGTTGCATTCACTTCCCACATACTCAGCAAAAGCATGTTACCAAGATGAGAAAACAGAAGGGCTTCAGCACACCAAGGCCAGCAGCAACATGAGGAGCACCTTCAGAGAATAGGTCACAAGCAAGCAATATTGGAGGCCTCCAAATGATCTTTCGCCTTTCACTACCACCTTTTTGTAACCACCAACAAGGCACACGGCTGCAAGAACAGCAAGTCATGGGATGTGGTTTTTATTTTGCCATTTCCTTCTCCATGCACAAGACACCCTGCATCACATGGCCTAGACTTAGAATGCTCCCCAGTCTTTCTGTATAGCAGCTGAAGCAGAGAACTATTGGGAGGGATGCTGCTAACC
>NW_009942359.1:6247-8831 GCF_000696875.1 Nestor notabilis | reverse complement strand
TTCCTGCAGGGGCCTTGCTAGCTCTCGGTTGTGAAGTGCTTGTTGCAAGGGCCCTGAGAAGGGAGAAATAGTCCCTTAAGTTCCTCACTCCCTTGCCTACAATTCAAGAAGGCAGCTGGTGGCAGCACACAGGAGATGATCACACAAATGTTTGCCAACAGGAATGAAAGGGTAGCAAGGATGCCAAAAGGCAATGGTCTTCATTTGTTCTTTAAGTAAAAAATAAAGAACAAGCAACAAAAACGCGATTAGCAACTGAAATTGGAAAGGAAACTTAAAGTAATTTTATAGAAAGAAGCATGAACCAAAAGTTATACCAGAAGCCACCTGAATTTTTCTCTATCATATGCTATTTCCCATGTTCATTTATGTCATCTTCACAGTGTCAGTTTTCGAGAGAACAATTCGCAGCTCAGCACGACAGAACAGTAATACCGACGGGCATGCAGAACATTAGCATGTTATAAATAAGCTGCTAATTTGAGGTGGGAAAAATCATCAAGGCAGCTCTTATGATTAAGAACCGGAGAAAGAAAATGAGCAACTTGCTTATGCTTTCACAGCACTGTCTCTTGCAAAAAGAGCTTTTTCTAACTCCCAGTTCCTGAGGGGAAAAAAAAAAAAAAAGAATAAACCCTGTGAAATAGCCACTGTTGAGACAAAGCAGCCGGTGAAAATGCTATTATAATTTTAAAGCCCTCCCTGCCCCCACGTCAAGTAGTAAGTTGTCTTTTCTACCAGCTCAAGAGGTTTGTGCTTAAAAAGAGTACTACTGTGGAGTTGTGAAGTTTCGGCTTCCTCTCACCCGACTCACAGTTTTACATAACTCCCAGGAGACGTTTTTAGGCTACAGATACCACGCAGCTGAGAGATAAGGAGTGGGGGGGTGGGGGAAAAAGGACAAGGTGCAGAACTATTATACAGCAATTCACATCAGGGTTACTTGGAGCCACACAATAAGAGTCTTACCATGAAAAGTAAAACTTTATTCTTCTGAGCCGATGGCCAGGATTATTTGTGCTTGCGATAGCCCCGATCACCAGCCTCCGTCTGCCCCGTGCGGGGTTCCCTTCCCACCCTGTCCCCGGCCTGCGAGGACAGATAACGCCCCGCCGCGGCACAGCTGCCACCTCGGGTATTATTTCTGTACCACGCCAGCATTGTCGCTCTCCACCAGCGTGCCACTTACTAAGCATTATTATAAAATTTTCTGTGAATATCTATGTTCGCCATGAGCAGGGATAATGGCCTCATTGCAATAGCCTTGATAAAAGCTCCAACAAAACAGCTTTCAGATATCGCCACACAAAAGCCTTCTGTGAGAGCTGTAACCAACATCAATTCCCGCTATGCGAAGACATTAGACAAAGTGTGAACCAGCTTACTGTATGGGGACAAAAAACTGACTGTCAATGTGTGCGACCAATGCTGTCTAAAAACACAACGCTGGCAAGGCAAAATAACACCAGCATATATGCATGGTAATTGCCATTTAATTCCAGAGTTAGCACCACAAGAAAACAAGTACTGAAGGCACTATTAGGTTACTAGCATCACTCAAGACATTATAATTCCATATAATTCCATTTCTAGCATCTCTGGTTGGAAAAACTACTTTAAAACCAGCAGATGTTAAAAAAGACCAAGCAGAGGGTGAAGGAAAGCCCAGTTTCCATTACAGAAGCAGACAGAGAATACAGCAAACCCTTCAGACCTGCTCTTTAAAGCATGTATTTTTCCAGTACACAGTAGACAATCCGATATACACAAACTGCCATTCCATGTACAGTACAAGACAAAACCCTTTCTGCACATCATTTTATATTTTTACATACCTATCTACCTACACTGTGGTAGCACCCAAAAAGCCAAAAGCCTACTGTCAATGTAAATGGACCATATGAATATAAATGCCTGGCCAAGAGGTTACTTTTTTACTTACAGACCTTACAGCTTGCCAGATGACACGTCTTAAATGGGAGTATAGGTAGGAGGGATGCAAGCAAGTCTACATGCCAGTTTGTTTCTGAACAACATTTGAAAGGCAAATTTGAAAGCTAAGTTTTATAGAGAGCATAGTACACTCGCTCTAGGGAGAAGTGTTTCACTCTAAAATTACATCTGTACTTTAAAAATGTGTAAAAATCATGAAATCCTACAGTGCAGATTCAGTGGCTTGCAGGAAGAAAATAATCTGTTACTGCACTCCAATTTTAGTAAGATTTTGTAACTAACGGGTAGAACCAAAATTAAGAGAAAATCTTATTTAGAGAGAACTAGTAGAGCGATAAGCCTGACACCATATATAAGAATTTGACTCTTGTGCTGCATGGCGACAGCCCCTAAACCAGAGAATTTTAATGTCACCTTAATTAACAAGGAAGGAAGTTTGCCAATGAGTTTCTTCCCCCGCCCCACTTTCTAGCAGTAAGTTATGCAATATGCAGCAACCTTTGAACCAACAGCTGTACAACGACTGAAAAGAACAAAACCAGAACAGCACTGCAAAGAGGAGAAAGTCTTTCAAGAAGTTCATTAATAAAAACTACTTCTAGAATCTCTGCATGCATTAACCAACACACGC
>NW_009942359.1:4317-6216 GCF_000696875.1 Nestor notabilis | reverse complement strand
AGGAATGCTGGAGCTGAGGCAGCCAAGGCTAAGCAGACACCTCTTGTTATCCAGTTTCCCAATACAGTTTACTTTTACCAAAAATAGTTGTTTACATGTATTCTATGAGTTGCAAAACAACTAGCAGCTTGCAATGTCGACGAGACCCTAAAATCCTACTGTGAGACACCAAGGACCCAACTTCTCCAGTACTGCAACTCAAGATCACAGGAAGCACCTAATATCCTCCTAAAAATCAGGTCCCAGACCCTTTAAGTAGGGCACCTGAAAATGCTATCAGCCTTAGGTAGTTGGCACTTCTGGGCCTAGATGCAGCCACGTACAAGCTGGATGAAATCTTGGAAAGGAGATGCAAGTGATCAAATCAAGCATCCTACTTAAATGAAGTAACTAAACAGGGTACTGGTTTTACTTCTAGCAGTAGGAATAAACAAAAGCCATACTTGCCCACATAACTCGGTGCAGTTGCAGAAAAGATGCCAGCAGATTCCGAAAAGGTGATCTTCAGTGCTCCACCTTTCTTTTCTTCCTAGCTTACTCCTAGGCAAAAGACCTTTGGCACAAAAGCCCGAAAGCTGCAAGGCATGCATGTGCAGTGGTGGCAGAGCTAGTGTGTTAGCTTCCACACTGTAACAGGTCAGGTCAACAACTGTTCCCATTCATAAGCAGGATATGAAGAAGAGACCCGACACATGCCATTAACTTTAGGCAAGTTCAGTTTGCAAACAACTACCAACACATTTGTGATGTGTTTGTATATGCATAAAAAGAGGGCTAAAATGCACAAAGGAGGACACTCCTACCACATAGTAGAGGCCATTTTCAGTAAGCGCTGGCTACATCAGTGCCTAGTCAAACTCTTGTCTTCTCCCTTTACAAGGGTTGGAGACAGAAATATTTACCACAGTTCACACTGAGCCCACAAGGCATTAAGAACTCCATGAATGCCATGAGATCCAGCAAATAGAAGCACCATCCAAGCAGACAGCATAGTACTTCAAGAGGCATCCATGCCAGGCATAGCACTTCCAAGTGTGGTTTTGGACCAACTTACTTGAGGAAAACAGAAGTGAAATAGTTCCCTTTTAAAGATGTGATAAATTGGGAAATTTTGCCAAGTCTGTCTTCAAACAGAACTGAAATTGAAACAGAGTCCAAATACTTCATCAGTATCACCTCAAGCACCGTAGCAGCCCCATCCCAGAGGCACCCGCAGCCTCCCTCCCACTGCACATCACTGCCCCTTGGGTACACAAAGGGGGTTTCTGCTCCCCGTAGCAACAAACACAATTCTGCTCATGAAAAATAATGCAGGAAGCGATTAACTCTGCCAGCCAAAACAAAAGCCTGAAGTCCAACTTAGTCATTTGTAAGCATGAGAGCTGCCACGATATATACACACACTCAGAGCTGCCAGCTGTAAATGAGATTATTTGCAGAGACTGTAAAACCTGGAGATTTAGTTACACTAAGAAGAGCGTCCCATCTGCTGAAGCCTTGCTCTGGGCAGGGCTGGATCTACATCACCATCATCAGTGCAAGAAGCCCATCTGAACTGAAGTCACAGTCTCCAAACCACCCTTGGCAGGCAGCTCCTCCACAAGCCAGGATTAAGGCCTGAGCCACCCTCACACCCCTCCACCCCAGCACCAGGACCAACCCTGCCAATGGAGCCATGGCCACCAGCCCAGCACACACCTTCAGAAGTGAAGACTGAGGATTGAAAGGTGTCATACTTGAAGCTACTAAGAAAAACTCAGAGCTCACGTCTTCGTTTCTCACCTTTTTGTAGAAGGACATCTTTATTTTTAACATTAATGGCTTTCATTTCAAGAGAAATTAAATGGTCTAGCACTTTTCAGCTTGGAGAGGACAACTGAGGACAGAAGTCCATGTATC
>NW_009942359.1:0-4295 GCF_000696875.1 Nestor notabilis | reverse complement strand
TACGAGAAAATCATTTCCCCTATGAAAATATCTAGGATCACCCAAAACCACTATAGACAGCAACTTCAAAATTGGGGAAAAAAAAAAAAAATGGCAGTAAAACAGAATTGTTTTTTCTTCCATACAAGATAGCTAAATCATAGGTGGGACTTGTTGCTACCCAAGGTCAAAACTATAACCAGAATCAAACAGGGATTAGACAAAAAACACAGGCCATTGGTAGCTATGAAACTCTCTGTAACCCCTGACCAAGGAAGTGCTTTCTCAAAGCAAGTAGGATAAGGGCTTTGTGCAAGCCCTCTTCTTGCGTTCCTTCCTCAAATGTATGTCACAGTCATAGTCAGAGAAGTAGTGAGACAACCTGTCATCTTGCAAAACACAGCTGTTAATAAAATGTAAAGATTTATTTTTTTAAATGCTTCCAGATACTCACAAATGAGCACAAAAAAAGTTAACAGAGCAGCAGCAACATACCTGGGCCTGGGATAAGGTGAGGGGAAAGAAAATGCTTTTAATTGCTCAATCATTTGAAGCGCCCGCTACAGAAGAATAAACTGGCCATAAAGTGACACATACACAGCTTTTGGCAAGCACGCTGGTGGCACGAAGAAGATACCTTCATGGTGAGAACAGGCAACACCATCTTCTGAAAACCTGAGGCTCACTGAACCAATTTAACACCTCAACACCACTGCATGGGAAAGCTCATGTCCCCTTCAACGCACTCATCCCATCTTGGGCCTCGTATGCGCAATACCTACCACATGCCCAACGTAATGCTCATCAGACCCAGCTATTTTACCTTGTTAAAGCAAACCACCAGTGCAGCTGGATGCTCCCCAAGCACAGAGGTGGGGGAAGAGCACTGCCTCGCCAGGGGCAGGGCAAAGGAGATAATACAGAAGAGACTGTGAGGGAGAAGCAAGCCTACTCCTTCCAGCAACAGTAAAGCCTTTGAGTGGCTCAGCTGCTCGTGGAAACATGCCAAAAGCCCTTATCATCATGGGGCTACCATACTTCAATAGTTCTGGTACAGACGGAGCCGCACCAGCGTAGCTGGACTCTGTGTAAGGATAGCAAAACCACCTTCAGCAAGCACAGCAAGCTACAGACTATTCCTGTATGGTTTTATTAGGATGCCTGCTTTCCACTAGATGCTTGTTGGCACAGTTAGGGCAATCAGGATTTATACCTCTTTGAACTCTTCTCAGATAGCTGTGCCAAAGGACCATGTGGTACCTCCTTGGGCTCAGAAGCAAGCAGTCTGTTGCTGGAAGAGATGGATTTAAACCAAAGAAACTCCTTTAAATGCTATTCAAAAAGCAAAGGCCCCAAACTCATGTTAGCATTCACTCCTAGTAACACAAACTGTCAGGCAAAGAAATACGAAAATGGGTCTGAATATGAAAACACCTGTGTCTTCGCAGACAAACCTTTTTATTCCTGCGGAATAAAGAAAAGCTCCTAGTTAACTACCCACTTCCTTTATGCAACTTACAGGTTTTTCTCCCATACCTTATTTATGTCCTATTTGACCTGCTCCTTTACCTAACACCTAGGAGTTACCCCATTTTTCTCCCTTTCCAGCTGTGACTTGCTGAGAAGGCAGGAGGAAGATGTTCTTTCTAAACCACCAGAAAAAATGAGAGGGGTGCTAAGCATTCAGTTTGGAAATGTAAATCCTCCCGCCCCCTTCTGAAGTATGCCGAACCAGCCTCTCCACAGCCTATGTCATCTAAAGGCCACAGGAGTTCTCTAAAGATATTGTTGTTAAGAGGATTTAGCCCCTTTTAAAAAGGACTTAACATGTGGGTGGTGTCTCCATTTAAGCATTTTCTCATGGCTAAGAAAATGGCCCTCTTCTTAAAGGCTTATCTTTATAACCCAAAGACAGTAAGAAATTCTCCACTATTTGAATTAGAAACATTTTGAGCAGCTTGCTTTTATAGCAGCCTCATTTTTAAGTACTGGGATTTGCAAATGGTAGTGACTTTCTCATACCAATCGAGAAGGCAACACCAGCGAGAATGCTTTTGGGGTACCTTATCAAACGTTAGTTTCTCCCACATTTTCATGAGGAGCCAAGCTGATTCACAAGCTCAGTGCCACCAAAATGGCATGGTGTCACTACATCTGTGCCCTCTCCCTGGCCACCACCTTCCCTTGAGGGTCCCTCGCATTTACCAGACCTCCCATCAGCTGGTTCAACCTGCCTGCCCAGCAGAAAACCTTTATTTTTCTTTTGGTCAGGCTTAATTATCCATCCTGGAAAGCCTGAGGTTCCAGAAGGGAAGAAGGGATGAAGGGAAGCAGCACCAGCCTGCGGGAGGGCAGGGCATAGGACCACCTGTCCCTTGCAGCAGCACTGACCTCATCTCCAGGGGGGCTCAGGCTTTCCCCAGGAGAGCAAGCTGATCGTCGCTTTGCAAGGGTTAATTCTTCATTACCGCTTGTGTTTGAGCCATGGCAGGGGTTCAGATCTGCCCAGTAACACTTTCTATTAACTCCACAGGAGTCATGAAAAAGCTCCTCAGGTTGAAAGGGCCAGCAGGCTGGACCACAGCCTCCCAAAGCCAGGGCTCACCAGGGTACAAAAGCCCAGTTAGCAACTCTTGGCCACAGAAGCCACCACAGCAGGCGGTGACCGAGCAAGGAACAGGTCTTGGACCATATTGAAACACCTGCTTGGGAGATGAGAGTGTGCAAACTCATCAGTCTGGGGCTGGAGCCGCCTGTTGTAGTGGATTAGGCCACTTTTCAAGGCTTTTCCAGCACGGTTACACTTACACAACCACAGATAAAGTAACTAACAAATTCCTGGGAAGAACAAGAAGCTCACTTCAGCAAAGGAAACTTTTTCATTTGCTGGTATAGTCAAACACCTCCCTGAACAACCTAAACTATACTGCTATACTGACTTTTTTCTAGTCCATATCATAGCTTATATTTGGAAGTGATGGGTGGGTTGCCAGCACAGTTACAGCTGCAGAGCTGGAGTATTTTCATAACCCTAACCAGCACAGGTGTGCTGGCCAAATTCTAAAACTTATCCCTAGTCTTTTGCATAGCAGGGCCTTCTTTTCAGCTGGGGACCTTGGACTCCATGCACTACTTGCTAATCAAGTTCTAAATTTATATTGGTGCTAATTGCCTAAACTCACTGCCTCAACTACCGAGCACTTTGTCATTCCTCTCACCAGTCTTTGGTACAAATTTCTCAAAAATGCTCAACTAGGAGCCAACTGAGAAAACTTGAGTAGGAAAATACCCTTTTGCCTCAGACCCAGAAAATCCTCTGCAAGTTTTGGGGAAAACCGGGTGAAAGCTGAAGAACTGCAAAAGGGCTGTATCACTTCCCCACCAAGTGGTTTGCAGAGCAGAAAGACAAGGCAGAGAACTAGGGTGCCTCAACCTTGCTTCCCAGAAGACAGGTCCACAACAAACCAGGCTCCAAGAGGGGCACTCACACTAGCACGGCTGTCAGGGCAGAGTGGGATGCGCAGCCCCTTTCCTGGCACGTGCCATGGATGGCTTATCGCCCTGGGAGGGTGCCAGCCAGAGCCTGTAGATACCGCCAGCCTGACCACTCTCTTCCTCCCCATCCCACATCTCTTCCCAAAGTAAACATGGGGGGTGAGGGCATACAACAAACTCACAACTTGCAGCCAGAGCCCAAAACTGCTTTCCTGCTTCCAAACTTTTAAGACGGAAAGAAGCTTTTATGGCTGGGAGTTCCTCTTATTAGAGAGGTGAACAGTATACACCCTCCCCATCAAATGCAATAAATTCTTATTTGAAAGTCTTGTAGCACCCATTAAGGAGACATTTTAGGAGTCCCCCGTGACACCAAAATCCCTCCCACAAAGGCAAAACACCCTGTGCAATTATTCTCCCAGAATCATCTCATAACACATGTTCCTTTTTGTATTCACTCACCAACACCTTTCAGGAACCAAACCTTTGCATCAGACAGCCAAATATTTGCAAAGTGCCTTGAACCAGCCTGCTTGACACTGAGCACCGTTAGGATATGAAGAATCCCAAAACATCAGCTACCTTTAACAGCAAAGATACTTATTTAAAACAGAATAAAAAGAGGATCGGATAGGGATGTGACGAGCCTTGAAACTCCCATCACTACCTCTGCAACCAGCACTCGCAAAAACCCACGCGGAAGGCAGCTCCTCACGGTCTCCCGCTGCACCGAGACGCTGCTCTCAAGCGCTTGCAAAAAGTATTTCGGACTTAGAGCAGCATCTGATACCTGGGACCATCACCGTCTGGATGACGGGGGG
>NW_009942358.1:0-63176 GCF_000696875.1 Nestor notabilis | reverse complement strand
GGGAAGTTATACAGTGTTCAGAAAATACAGGCTGGGCCCACGGCGCGCAGGCATGTGTGTCTGTCTGTCTGTCTCGTGTGTCTGTGTGTGCGCGTTTGCCCGTAAATACATAGTAGCTGAGCCGCTCGGTTTTGGTGCGCCGAAGGCGAGAACAAAAAGGCGCAGGTTCGGGTGCCTGGGGAGGCATTCGCTCACGTGTACATGCGCCCAGCTTGCTCCTCTGGCCGAGGGCTTGTCCCGCTGCTTTGCAGAGTTCGTAGTACAACCTGTAGCAAGGATGTACGTCCTCGTGAAAGAGGAGGCGAGGACATGTGTGTAAACCCGTGCTTTGTTTACGTGACATTGGGAGGACCCAAATAAACCCCGTGTTTGGCAGCTGGATTTATGGAAGGCGAAGCTACAGTCTGCTTATGCCTCCAGCCACATACCCTTCAGCTATTCACGGACTGCTTTGGGGCATTTCTACTAACCTCTACTCCTAATGGTAGTAACTTGTGCTTTGTGGTGCTTCATTCACTGCTAGGTTTGCTTGGGTTTTACATGTGCTTAAAAGGCAAAATAACATGGAGCAGCCATTGTTCTAGAAGTATTAGAAAAATATCCCTGTTGATTGATAAAATACATTCTGGAAGGGAAAGACATTCTGAGTCTTAGTGTCTTAAATCAGAAGTAAAAACAGCTACGGGGGGAAAAAGAAAGCATCCTTCCATCTAACTTTTATTTCACTTGCCACCAGAACACCAACTTTGTTTAAAAAGCTTCTAAAAGGAAATTCCATCTATTGCTGAAGGATGCAGAGTATCAATAATTACCCTTTCCAGGGCAGGAGCACCACTGAAATTGCACTGAAATCCACTGGCAAAACCTGTCTGAAATCTAGGAATTGCCATATTGCTGGTGAGCAAAGGCCTTCTGCTGCAGCTCGGTGGAAATTCACTGACTAAAACGGGCTCTGCTTCACTGTCGTACGGAATGACTCCTATTTGACTTTGCCTTTTTGGAAGGTTTTTTTTTCTCTTTGAGAGGCACCATAGGGAGAGCACTTGACTGAAGCACGCTGCAGCATACTCTGCCTTGTCACTTGAGACTCTTTGTGCTGTGGTTGGACCAACGGGGCTCTCTGGCCCAGGTGAGGACAGGAGATGTGTTGGTAGTGAGCACCATGGTCCACATGCCCCTGTGCAGAGGATTATCCTTGGAGTTGTTCGAGGCTTTCCGCAGGCTGCCATAGAACATGGAGGATCAATTGTCTTTCGTGTCCAAATCCTGCTTTTTACAGGGGGTTTAAAGGATGGAAGGGGAGGCAGGGCTTTCTCAGCTGCTCTGCTTGCAGGATGCTCATGCTGGATCTCTGACCTGCATTTCGTTGGGGTTTTCTGGTTTGGGGGTTTGTTCTTTACCAGGGGAAGAGTGGTGAATGAGCAGAAATGGGACTCTCCTTCCTCCCGTGCTTACCCCTGTCTTCTTCTCAGCTTGCCCGTTCCTGTAGAAACATGCTTAGCACATAGTCTGACAATAACCACTGCTTAAAAAGTTTGGATTGTGAAGGCAAAAGAGCTGTTGTGGGAATATTTAAGTATTCTAAGCCAGAATTCAGTTTCCTTTCAAATAGGTATTCATTGCTGTGACCAGTCCAAGAAGTTTGAGCAGCCGCTCTTGGGAAAAAGGGCAGCTTTTCCATGTTGAAAGTGTTTCAGGGCCCTTTTGCAGTTAACTCTGATAATATATGTGTAAACTTATCAGGTAAGTATCACTCTGAGTCTCTTACAGTCAAGAAAACTGAAGCAAAGAAATTACTTGTAAACTGAGGCAGAAGGAAAAGTGAGTTACATATGAACTTACGCAAAGGGGTCTTCCTCCTGTAGTACAAAATTTGTTTTAAATAAGGGTTTCAGAGCTGCTATTTAGCCCTTACACATCTGGGCAGTCTGTTTCATTGCTGTAACTCATAAGCCCCACTCATATGGCACGTCCACTTTCTGTGGAAGACAAGAGTTCGTTCATTTGTGGCTCTGCATTACGG
Organism: Nestor notabilis; assembly: GCF_000696875.1. Taxonomy (NCBI): domain Eukaryota; kingdom Metazoa; phylum Chordata; class Aves; order Psittaciformes; family Psittacidae; genus Nestor; species Nestor notabilis. The sequence continues at coordinate 61,153 of NW_009942358.1, read as the reverse complement.
GATCTCTTCAGCAAAACCAAGACTGTTGAGAGGATTTCACAGAGAAATATAATTAGGAAAAAAATGTGACTATATTCCTCTGCCAAATGCCTTCCCTAAATTGACTGGGAAGGGCTCAAAACAAAAATGTACTTAAAACAATTTTCCTTTATGGCTCATCTTTAAGTGTTTTGCCTAAAGTAATGAATCACTGGGTGAATCAGTCTGGGATTTTTTGATTTCTTATTTGCCTGCCTTTGATCAGCTGAGTAGACTGTCGAGACTTAATTTGGGACTGTCTTCCCTTTCTTTATGGCGGCATGGAAGGGCAGCATGGATGGAGAGCGATGGGGGAGAGCATCTTTCCTGTTGCAGTGCAAGGTCACGCAGTACCTGGAGAAAGGTTGAGAATTTGTGCTCATGGCTCCTTTTTTGCAACATCCTTTTCTGAGTTTCCTTCTCAAGTCTCCTTCACTTGGTTGTTTCCCCCCCTCCCCCTTGCTTATCTCTTAACTGTTTCCATCCCATGGGGGCTATGTGTGAGGAGCCTGGAAATGAACAGTTACGGCTTGCAGCCACCAAGCAAACAGCTGCAGCAGCTGGAAGGCCCATGTTGCCGGTGGGCAGGACGGGCGCGTGCCGGCACCTTGGTGGTTCCCCATGACCCCCTCGAGCCCACCGGTGGCCATGGGGCCAGGGTGAACCCGCTTCCTTCCACTGCTTCCTTCCACCGCTCAGTCGGCTGCAGCCTGCTGCAGAGGGACAGTACGGAGGAGCTGGAGGCAGTGACATTTCAAACGCTGCAGATGTTTGCTCAGGGGATGTGAGTCAGTCTTTAATTTCCAAGCTCTTTGTTATCTCAGTGGCTCTTCTCTAATCTCTCTGTTTTGTCCTTCCTGTAGATGCGGAGTAAATCAGGCTCTTTATGTTCCACATGTCAGGTGTCACTAATGCTGAACAAAAAGAAGGTAGTTGCTTCCCCACCTCCAGCTTGATACTGTTACCTATAAAGCCTATTACTGCTTTTTATCATTTAAGTGAATAGTCCATACACAGAGCTTCAGGCTCAATGTTTCATTATTTATATCCCTGGTGTCTTACTGGTCATATTGCTCTTCTTTGAAAGAACTTTCTAAAGTATGGGCAAAGAAGGACATACAACATCTCAGGCTTTGCAGGATAAAATCAGCTTGTGTGAAGCTGAAGCGCTGGATTCTGATGACTAGTAATAGACCAAGAGGAATTCTTGGCAAAACTCCCTTGGAGGTGAAAGTTGAGTCATATTTAAACTTCTAAGCAAATTGTCTTGAATTCCATAGTTAAAATTGGATAGTGTGTCGTGGATATTTGCCATCCCCAAGGCCATTTGACTGTGGGAAGCACACAATGAATGAAATGCCTGGTGAGTGTGCAAAGGCACACGACAAAAAACATACTCAGGGACGGGTGAGATGGTGTCCAACCCAGTCACTTACGCAAATGCCTCTCGCATACTGGGTCAGCTTTTGGGCAGCCATGTGTCTTAATATGTCACTTTGTTTAATCATGTCATTTACAGGATATGAAAAAAAAGCCTGCCTGTGAATTAAGCCATCACCGTTACCACCAGAAGTCATGATGTTACTATTAAAAACACAACTTCTAGAAAAGTGTTTTCTGAGATTACACCTCTTCTGAGTACTACCCAGAAAGGATTCATGCTTGAGCCAGCAGAAAAAATGAAGTTAGATTGTCTGTATTGCCATATTTTCTTGAATACAAACTTTTTGAACCCGTTACTGCTGGTGTAGAATTCTAACAGTCTAGAAAACTGGAGTTGCGGAGATTTATGGGTTTTTTGTTGATGTTTCAGTCAGCAACAGAGAAAATTACCCCAGTTCTTGGAATGTGTTTTAATGGCTTGTGAAGGTCTCAGTGTCCTTGAGAAAAATAAACTCGTTTTATCTTCTTGTATCATCTCACAGTTCTCCTTCTGAAGTCTGTGACCAGTTGTGATCTTTCCCATATTCCTTAAGGAGCACACAATGAATAAATTATCCATAATGGGTTTTAGAAGACATGTCATGGGATGTTTAAAGCCTGGCTCCTCGGCCAGAGCAGTGCTTTTTCTACTAAACCGAGGGGCTGAATCAGCTACCAAACACAGACCTTTGAGGTTCCTTTAGACAGATCATTAGCACCTTCCTGGTTTTCTCTCAGGGGGATCCCTGCTTCAAGAAGGAATGTTTGCCCATCCAAGTAGAAATGTTTGAAGAGCAGAATTCTCGTTTCTTCTTGTTAATTTATTGTGTATATGCCTGGAGGGAAAGGTTTGATGGCAGGTCTCTGGAAGTTTTCTTTTTGGAGGTTTAAGGCTGGGCAGAGTAGTAGGCACAGTGACTGGGAGTGATTGGGACTGCTACAGTCATTCTTCAGATGATTATTTACTTCCTTTCAATGTGAATTAGGAATAAAGCTCAGTCTGGGAACTTTTGCCAACATAGCATTTTTATTTTCATTTATTTCATGACTTTTCTTGAATGACAAGGACTTAAAAACACAAGTATTACCTTCCTGCTTCCAACAAAGCTCAGCATCAACATATGATGAATTTTTATTAGTTGAAGCAATTTTTTTTCCCCCTTCCACAGCATCAGCAGCACCTACACTTGAGGTGGTGACTTGCTTAGCTTGGCTATCCCAGTATGGAATCTCCCTTTTGGGAGCAAGGCCAGGATGGATTGCCCTCTGGCAGCACCAGGATCCTCTGTAAAGGACAGGTGATGAGCTTGGAATGGATATTTAACTTGTAGGGAATCGAGCTGGTTGACAATGAACCTTGCCCTTTGGGACCGTAGATTTTATGTAGACGCTGAGATCTGTCACATCCATAAACTTGAAATTTGAAATAAGTGATCTGGGATTAAATTCATGTGACCACCTGTACTCCACTGACTGTGGAGGGGGCCTAGCGTGATTAGCAGTGACAAAGGGTTTGCTCTCTGTATATCTAAGGTAAAGTTACCTTTTTTTAAAAAAAAGAGATTTGCATAGTGGTTTTTTTCCAGGTATCACACTTCTATCACCCTTTCCCTCTGAGTCTGCAAGTGCTTCCCGAACTGTTATTGTTGCTATTATCGTCTTAATTTTACAGATAGAGGTGCTAAGGACAAGTTGGTTATCTTTTTGCCAAAGATTTGTGATGAGTTCATGCCGCGACAGTGAAAGTTTCAGTCCCAAGCCCCACCACTCTCTCTTCACCCTTCTGATGTTTTGGCACTGAGATGAGCTTTTCTTACACTTGGAAATGCAATGCATTATTTCACTCAACAATTTTTTGTTTCAGAGTTTTTGTTTGGTGTTCTTTTAGTGAATCACTTAGCCTAGCAAGAACCTGAGGCAGATTGAAAGATGTGTTTGATTCAGGAAGAGCTTGTCTGCCTGAAACCCAGAATTTGCTGGAATGGTTGTTGATGCTTCAGCTGGCACTGCTAGCACCAATCATAGACTGGTTTGGTTTGGAAGGGAGCTTAAAGATCATGTAGTTCCAATCCCCTGCCAAGGGCAGGGACACCTTCCACTAGACCAGGTTGCTCCAAGCGCCATCCAGCCTGACCTTGAACACTGCCAGGGATGGGGCAGCCACAGCTTCTCTGAGTAACATCTTCCAGTGTTCATCATCCTCACAGTAATGAATTTCTTAACCTACTCTCTTGAAGTTTAAAGCCATTCGCCCTTGTCCTGTCACTGCTTGCCCTTGTAAAAAGTCTTCATTCAGTCAGTTTTCTGTGGGATTGGAGTTTGGGTTAAAACAAAGAAAGGTTGTCACTTTGGCACTGCAAAGATTCCTTGTGAACAAAGCAGCGAGCTTCTTTTCCTGCCAGTCCGGCCTTGCAGCTTTTCAGCTACAGAGGGGCAGAATGGTGAAGCAGGATCTGCATGTCAGTGAGCCGTGAAGTCTGCTTTCCAGCACACTGTTTACCTCACAAGAGGGCTAATTTCAGTACCTGCTTTTGAAACGCTTAACAGGGAATTTATTAAGCATAGGCAATGCCAAGGCGGTTCTGAAAATGCTCCTGGGAGACCAAAGGGAAAGCTTCTCTGCTTGGATCTTAGATGAACCTTTACTCGGATGTTTAAATGCCAGGGGATAGATACCGGTGCAGAGGTTGTCAGGTCTATTAAGGAATTGTTTATTTTAGGAACTCATGGTCACAAAAAGCTTCAGGATTCAGTGGGCTTGGTCCTTGCCACCTCAGCAGTTGCCATCTCCTGTGGCTTTATCCTTTTATAAGAAGATCATGCTTCTTTTCCAAAATAGATAGACTATTTTATCCTCACAGCCTCTGGGAAGATGATTCCAGAATGTCATTGCTAAAGCCACCCTCTGCTTGCCAGTCTGCTTTTATTTATCAGCAGCCTGAATCCTTTTTGTTTCTGTTGTGTTGACGTTTTAATACCCGAGCGGTCGCTCCCCTGATACCTGCAGTGGAAATCTCTTCTGTAGCAGAGTTGAACGGGTCCCAGCTCACATTGCCCCAACACCACCGTTGCACCAGGCTGGATCAGCCCCCTTAGGCCACTGTAACCACGTGCTTGGTTGCTCCTTCAGTAGGAAAGAGCAAGTCTTGTCCTACTGTAAGCCTCGAGGCTGGCTTTTAAACCTGAAATTTGTCCAGTTTGGGCTCTTGAGGAAATGTCAAGAGCATGTGTAAGCTTTAAAACTGCATTTCTGAGAAAGTGCTCAAGGGAGAGAACTGCTCATTTGCAAAGCCCTTTTCTGTGAGGTGGGGATGTGGTGTAAACCAGAAGTATTGAGTCCTGTAAACTTAATCTGAAACAGGCAGATAGCGTAACTTAACAAGTGAACTACTTCCCTCTGCCTTGACATAGTGCCTGCAAGAGCAGGGCATGCTCCTGCTTCTCTGGTTGCATGTTAGCAGTCTGATGGGTTTGAGGTAGCCCTGAGAATTGAAAAATATCCCCAAATTAATCTGGCATCTGAGCGCTCACCACGTACCCCAGGGTGAACAGTTGTTTGGCAGTATTGCAGGAAGTTCATTCACAACAAGGGAACTGAGAGAGTTGTGGTGCAGGAGCTTGTTTGTGGATAGCAGCCTGTTGCCTCAGCACCACACTGGAGTTGTAGCTCAGCCGACAGTGGTCAGACTCTGGAAAATATTGGTCTTTCAGCTGATTTGCATTGCTGATGAGGAAATACGTCACTGTAGCAGGCTTGCCTGATCTGCCTTTGGTGATGTTCTTGATGCTTTTATGAAACACGTCAATCAGAGGAGGGATCACCTGATCTCCAGATAATAACTGCTTGACACTAGATACACATTACTCTTTATTCCTGTGATACATGAGCTTAGGGATTTGGTTTGGTCTGTTTCTGTCCTTGTTCAGAATAAGCTTAACCATACACGAAGCATCCTACACATATCCTCTTTACCAAAACCCTTAACATATTCAAATACCTGGAATACAGATATTAGTAGAACAGAGTACTGGGACAACTCTCTCGCTTTGTTCTATTCACTCAGCAACAGCACAGGCACAATATATTTGCTGTTTTTAAGTAAGAATGGAGAACATACGGAAGACAAACACCAAATACCAAAATGGGACTTGGACAAGCAAATTGGTTTTATTCCTTAATTTGTAGGTGGTTAATCTTTTTTTCCTGAGACAAATAGGACTGATTTGCACTCTAGTTCATAAATACAAGTACCCACTTCAGCAGCTGGTTGTGGAACTATGTGAATTTGTAAGGTTAGTGAAGTTGATCTCATTAAGGAGTATAAGGTTACTACTGTTCTGTAATGCATTTAGGTCATAACCTGTGGTCCTTCTAATAATAAAAGTTGGTAAGGATGGTCCGTCTTGTCCAGATTTCACTGGTTTCTTCTGGTGACACTGCCTGCTGTTGGTGGTATACATCATGTGGGTTTTTATCTTGTTTTGTTTAGGTTGCTGACACTGTGGCTGCAGTTTACTCACCAGATACCAATCAAACACTGATATTTGGAGAAACACTTGGATAGGTACAGTTCCTCACCCAGGATGCCTTTCAAAGCTGGATTAGAACTGACTGAATTGCAGAATATGACTGTCCCCGAAGATGATAACATCAGCAACGATTCAAATGATTTTACAGAGGTGGAAAATGGCCAGATAAATAGGTGAGTATTTTTCCATTGACACTGCCTGTGCTAAGAAACACACTGTTTAAAACAGCATTCTAATATATACGTCTTGAATTTTTCATTACCAAATCATGATCTGTTTGAAGATGTAATTTGAATTTCATATGTGACATCTGTTGGGCATAGGCTGCAACAGCAGATAAAGCAAACAGAGTGGCAATTTATTCATCGTTTTGAATCTTTCAAATTAGTCTAATAAAATGCACAAACATATAATGTAGCAAAAAGCCAACATTTTGAAATGTCTGCTTGCACACAGGAAAGGACTAATAATTAATACAATTAGACCAATGGCATAATCTGGGCCAAATCTCTTTTGTTGACCTTTGATCTCTGATACGACAGTTTTGACCTGCCTGGCCACCTCCATGTATCCAAGCTCGTGGAGATTTACAGCTGATGTGGTTGGCAGCACACGTAGTCCTGGTCCACGTTTGCAGTTTGGCAAGTTAAACTGGGTGGTGGCTGCCACTCCCTGAGGCAGGGATGGCAAGAAGATGGTAAAACAGAGACTTGCACCTCACTCGCGTCAAGTTTAAAAAAATGCATCTATTGGTCAATACCAGTGAAAATCATTAGGTTTGTTTAAATTATTGGGATGTTGGCTTTTCCTATAAGCTGTACAGTCATTCACAATGAGCAGCCTGTTCCACCTGTGGGTGGTTGTTTAGGCCTTCCTACCAGCCTTCAGCAGGTGCTGAGCTGTCCTGTTTACAGCGAAGACCTGCTGGCAGACCCTGTTTGGGTTTTGCAAGCTGTAAAACAAGAAGATGTTTTCCAATCAAACTTCCTGTTCAAATATTGCAAACCAAGGTGGAGCAAGTGTCCGCACAGAGACCCAGCACTGGTGCTACTGGGAAGCCTCTGCTGGCACATCCTCCTTCTCTTTTACTGCTGGGCTGCCCACTGCCTGGGTTTATGGTCTTTAAAAACTGCTTTTTTTCGCCCTTTCTTCCTTTTGGCAGCAGCTTTTCTGGAGAAACTAACTTTATAGTGTAAGAACAAAATCAAAAGCTGTTATTTCCCAGCTGAGGGTGCAGTCATGAGGCTATGGGGCCATGTGGGTGGACAGGCAGCTTGGCAGCAGGTATAAGCACCTGCTTATTCCTCATGTCCGTACCATGCACGCAGCAAAACCAGTCGGCCATACCCTGGGACTGAGCGGGGGCCCCTGGCTGGTGGCATGGGTGAACCTCTGGCAGGAGGGTGCCAGCCTGTGTTCCCCATTGCCTGCCATGGGGAAGTGCTGGGGCAGCTGCCAGCCGCATGGTGTGGCGGTGGGACCGCAGCGCAGCTGCGCTGGTGAAGATTAGAGCTGGTCAGGAATTTTCTGATGCAACTGCTTTGATGGAAAGTGCCAAAGTGAAACGCGAATGAGTTCTGTTAAAGAAAAAAAACCCTTCGACTTTGCCAAAACAAAACAGTTCCAGTATGAACCTGCTCACTTCATAAAGCAAGGAGCTCAAGGGCTGACAGTGGTGAATTCGCTCCCTGGAGCCTGCTGAGGATTTATATCCTCGAGAGAAGGAGTGGCTGCAGTGGGCTGGCTGTGCCTCGCCTCCCCAGCGCCCTGGCTAGTGCCACCAGTAACTGTTATGGGGAAAAACCCTGTTAATGCGTCAGCTCTCAGGGAATGTTTATGGAGAGTGGAGAGGGAGCGTGCTGTATGTGCCTGATCCTCTGCGGTCACAATGCACTTCGTGGAGTTAGGGAGTAGTAAGCGTGGCAAGGACTGCGTTGGGTCCAGACTGCCTACAAAGGGAAGAAGAAAAGTGGGGTGAGGAAAGGGTACCAGAAACTCAGAGGGAGAATTTCTGATTACTGCTGTGGCTCTTAGGGCAGATGAACATATTCCACAGTTTTCCATTCCTTTCTGGGTCACTTTTTTCCTCTGCAGAGCACCATTTGTTGTAGGACGTAGCCCATTAAGGTTGCCCGTTTTCCCTCTGACGGAATGCTCACTGGGCTGCTACTTATTCCTGCACGCCATGCATGAGTATTCTGCCCTATACATCCCAGTGTGTTCATATTCCCCGCCATGTCTATAACAAGAGTTTCAAGGCAGCTCACACTGATCACAGCTTCCAGCACAGCAGCACATTGGCACTGGAGCAGCCCCATCAGCATCCCCTGGGGCTGAGCCACCCATGGCAACTGCCCTGTGCAAGCACCTCCACACCAACATGGGTGATGAGCAGGCAGGCAGACCCTGCTCTGTACCCCATGTCAGAGGTATCCTGAAAGGGTGTGGTTATTCCCTTTCCATAACTACTTTGGCAAACACCTTATCTCCATGGAATAAGAGGTTAATGGGTGTATGGAAGAACACATTTTGGCATACGGTGCAAGGTCTTGTGAAACTCCAGAGTCCATCAAAATCCATGGGACTTTTTCTGTTGATTTCACTTGAGCTTTAGATTAGATCTGTAATTTCCAACTAACTTTTTGTTGGTTTTGTTTCAACTTGTTTGATTTTACACTCTGTATTTCCTTTTAAACATTTTTTTTCTTACCAGTGCATAATTTTTCAAGCTCAATATAGAGCAGTTTTTTAACAATCTTTTGGAGAAGAAAATTCAGGGAGAGGCTGATTCCAGGTCTGATTGTAAACTCCGAGTATTTCTTCATTTTGGAAAAGAATTCTCTATATTCGTTTGGATTTACATCCTTTTCTGGGCCTTTAGATGACTTGCTCCGTATCTGTAACTATGCTGATGCTTTCAGGAAGCTGATGGCTGAATGCCTATCTTGGTTTACAGCTACTAGTAAGTTATCAGCACTCCTTGTTCAGTTAACAAAGTTGTCAGACCAGATATCGTCCAAGTTTCATGGTGTAAATCAGACCAAGGCTTCTCCTGCATTTCTTGTTCCTGCCTGCCTTGGAAACCTTTGCCATTGCTCAGGTTAGTGCTTAGTTTAAGAAGCTGCCTAAGGATAAAGTTCTGTCATCTTGTCAAAACTAGCTTTCCCTAACAAACGTTTAAGGCATTGTCAAATATCACTTTAATTTAATTATGTTTAAACATATCTGAGATGGCTAAATTATTTTTGGCTAACTCTGCTTTGCCGAAATGGTTAGCTTGGGGATATCCCCTTAATGAAACATTTCTCATTTAAGTTCTCTAATACATTAATTTTGGAAACTGTACTTAAGCATGATCCTTTTAAAACCACTTTATCAATAGAACTGAGTTTCTATTTTGCACGAAATCAAGCCAGGAAAAGAACTAGATGAAGAAATTCTTTCCAAGCCAACCATGAGGCTTCCTGCATTGCAAGGATGAGCTAATTATTTTTTGGCCAGGGTGTTCTGTTAATGTCTCTGAGAAGTTTTGTGTAAGCTGTTCGTACTCGGCTGTGATGTGGGAAACACAACAGGAAAGCAGAAACATATGAGAACAGGTTATATCTTACAATGATGAGTAACGTGTGTGAAATGAAGACAACAAACAACGCAAATGGATTTCATGCTTCTCGGGGAGACGCAAGGCTTTGATGGCACAGACAGTCCTACTGCACATTTCCACAGCATGTCATAGTGGCCTCTGGTCCTTGGGAAGGCCGGGAGAGGCTGGAGTGGAGTAAACAGTCATTTCACTTCATTTGTGTCGTATTTATAAAGATCAAATGTACAACATTCTGTGACAGTGAATAGCTTGTTTTCTAAGCACATCTATTAAGCAGAGCAGATGCTTGTCACGCTTTAAGTAGAAATTCCAGTATTCCAACATATGTTACTTTTCATATGCTATAGGGTGGAAAAGACCCACCCTGAAATGAAAAAAAAAAAAATTTATAAAAAAGCAAAATCTTGGGGAAAATTGTTTCAGATGAATCCATTGGATTACCCTTGCCCTACTTTATGTAACTTCAGTAATACATTCCCTTTATGGAAAACTTAATCTGTCATTCGCTGCAGCTGTACCACCTACCAAGCATAGTCCCAAGGCAATCTTCTCGTCCAGACTTGCAGGTTAAGTTGCCTGCAATAGCAAATGCAGCACAGCCTCCAGACCAGGCAGACCCCACATCCTGCACCTCTGCATCACTGGTGAGCTTTCCAGGCAAGCGTCCTGGGGCTGGGAAGCGCCTTGTACAAAAGCCGGGTGCAATGCTATGTACCTCATGGTTTGGGAGCACAGTAGCCACATTCCTGTATCTGACTTTGCCCTCCCATACACATTACACAACATAAATGGAGAAAAATGTGCAGTGTGACGTGGTAAAAAGGGTGGATGGAGAGCCCAGTTTGGAATAGGTGATGGGATAATGGACAACAAGCCCAGTCCATTTTAATGTAGGACTAACACAGAAGAAAGTACTTTGGATTGAGTTATCAAATCAAACTAGTTTTCTTAAAATCCCATCCAGAAGGAAAAAAATGTGTTTGCTGGCCACGGAAGATACCAGTTCCACAGAAGCTGTTTACTCTGTCAAAAGTATTCTAATGGAAAATCCCACGGTCACTTTATATTCATGCAGTATTACTCGAGTGTTGTTTTTTATCATGTGTTAGCAATAATTTTCATCAAACTTTAATACCAGGTGGCAATAATAATAGTATTTAAAAATCTGTTATTTCTGTAATTATTAAGGGGGCACTGGCTGCAGAGGGATGAGGAGAAGGAGGAGGCAGACTAGTTCTATCTGAAGTAAGTCTGACAAAATCTAATATGACACATGATCTCTGTAAATGACAGAAGAAGAAGTCCACAGATGTGCCCAGCAGCCCTTACAAATCCAAAAGAGACAAAACTCTTCTCTGTGCTCCTGCCTGTACAAATTGCCTGCAGGGTGTTTCGAGAGAGTTGAAATGTCTTTGTCAAACCTTTCACACTCTGCTGCCTGCATTCAAGAGATGGGCTTTAAACAGACATGAAATAAAAAAGCACATGCTCTGAATCAGGTTGAGATTTTATTCTATGAGGATGAAATACCTACACAGCGAGCTTTGGAAAGTTAATTTTGGATCAGTCTGTGTTAGAAGTGGTTGGTTTTCACTCCTTAAAACACTGGGGGAGGTTCAGCCATCTATTCCAACTGCGTTAGGGCCAGTAAATGTAGCACAGTGTCTATATTTTGCAGCAAATTAGTTGCTGAATTCAGTGGTTTAAAAAATACAGGAGAAGCCTATAGTTGTTTTTTATTGATACTAAGGAAGTCAAAGCAGACCAATGGCTAAGAGTCAAAGTTGCAACCAACCAGCAAAAATAGTCCATACATTTTGCCAGATGTGGCTGAATTTAAGGGGTAAACTCAAAATGCGTATGGAGTACGCAAAATGGTGAAGACACAGAGCCCAGTGTGTCAGCTGTGGAAGCTTAAGTCAGCAGCGTTACAACTGCATGATCTTGGCATGCACTTGGAAGCTGTGCTAGTATGCATCCCTAGTAACTAGGTCACAGCTGGGATAGTAGGGAAGTTTGGTAGAGCCCTGTCTGTATGAGTTTGCAGTTACATTACCAGCCTGAATACTGCTGGATGTGCGGTCTTGAGTAACAGTTTGAACTATGCTCGCCTGGCCAGTAGATGTTCCCAGCTGAGGGAAGGGATCAGCGGTGCTGCTCCGTGTTCAGAGTTTGTCTGTTTTAATTTAAGAAGAGCCACCTCAATTCACCTACAGCAAGAAAGGTCTCTGACACTGGTTACAGCCCCTAGTTAGGTATGTAACATGTACAATGGCTGACGCATTAGCCAGTGCAGCCTAAAACCATCTGTGGATTAACAAAGATGCCAGGGACTTAATTGTACATAAACATTCAAAAGATGAAAAGCTGAAAGAATCCTTTATACAAACTAAAATGTTTGCTGAAGAAAAGATCTGTGAGAAAATAACAGCTCATCCAAACCAGTATTGTCATAAATCCCAAAGATACCAACATAGCCGCAGGAGGCAAATTTTGTTCTGGTGATGGTAAATTCCTAAATGTGGATATATCAAGGGCACAGAACAAGTAAAGAGTGCAGAGAAAGAAGAGCTGTTTATTCCATGTTTCCATGCACAGAAGTGTTTCATTTTGCAGTATGGTGAATTCAGTATTGAGTTTTGAAAGACACTTAAATGAAAATCAAGAAGCCCTGAGCTGTGCACCGACAGAGCACATTGCCTGGTTCAGAATGGTCCAGGCAGTGCTGGCTGTGTGTAGGACCTCTTCCTCCTCTTAACTCCAGCCACACTGACCCTATGGTGGCAATTCAGGGTTTGGCAGGGTGCTGCAGTGTCACCCAATATGGAGGGAACAGATAGGGTCTGTTAGGGATCCTTGGCAGAATGATGATAGCACTAAATGGGAGTTACAATTAAGACTTTATTTCCTCAGGATATTATGATTACTGTAGCTCAGAATTTATTATTAGAATTGCACAGGATTTCTACAAGCAGAATCAATTAACTTAATGATTTCTGATCACCTGGACTCTTATGCAGATCAGATCATATCTTAATACATGGTTTGCTGTGTCACTATAACAACTGTAATCTAGACTTGTAAATCATATAGGAGGGTACAAGGCCCTCCTTCAGTCCTCAGAGTAACCAGAAAATGGTGGTATTCTACCTGACCACTGCAGGTCCTGAGTCCCACTGCCTAGCAGCAGCTCCCATCCAAGTTCCCCACACAGGACTTGAACCTGCTTGGTTTTACAGACAGTATAGAATCTGGGTGCTGCTACAGTTCCCTGCTATGTGAGTGGGTCATTGCCACCACCTGGTGGGCTGCTTGCCTTGGGACATTCAAGGCTGGCAAGGAAGGGAGTAATCAGGCTGGTGCCCAGGAGTCTTGAGGCTGATAGGGAGGGGAAGAAGACATCTGTTTGGTTTGTCTACTTGGTTCACAGGACCTTCAGTGTCTGATAATGAGGAAAAGGGAATGAATACATGACCCGCCCAGTCACAGAATGGCTGTTTGCCTTATAAAATGGTGTTAGTTATACTAAACACATGAGCAGGAGTTGGGAGCAAGGGGTACGGGTCACATGCACCTCTGCAGGACACCTGGAGAAGTATCTCCTCTTAATGTCTGCAAACAGATTTCTTTCCCATCCACAGAACTGGCACTGTTGCTTTACTGAACCTCCTAAAAGATATACTCTCTATGTATACATTTATTCTGATCTTGTGCTCGTGTTAACTTTATTGATGCCCAACATACACTGGTATCAGTGAAACATAATCTGGCTCATTAAATAATTATGAGTCTGACCTCTTTTCAAATATAGTTTTTATATGTTGGGTATTTTGTAATCACATGCTGCTCACGGAATTAATGTATTCACATTTCCTAAACACTTGCTGGAAATAAATCCTCTGACTTCTTTCAGCAAGTTTATTTCGGATCGAGAAAGCAGAAGAAGTCTCACAAACAGCCACTTGGAGAAGAAGAAATGTGATGAATATGTAAGTCATTCTTGCTGCTCTTTTCTCTGTCAAAATGAACTGTACGTTGTGTATATGCAGGACCTTTAGGCACAGTCTTCAAAAGGGCTGGGCACACACAGCTATAACTGAATTTCAAGTTCCTGTAGGAACCGCCTGTGCTCAGCACTTTAAAAAAATAAATAAATAAAAAAATAACCCAAACAAACATTTTGGTCAAGTTGAGGCAAGGGAATCCCTCTGGTCTGTCTTAGGCAGAAGTCCTGGTGGGTCCTTATGGCTTTACAATATATAAATAGAGCACCTAAGATGTTTCATAGTCTTAGCAAAAGATGGGGTTTAAAATTGAAACTATGGTATGAGTTGTATATTGCCTGTACCATTTATGTCAGTTTTCAGCAATCAGAGTGTAGCTGTGACAGTGTTCAGGGATGCTTTTTCCTCTTTCAAACCAATTTTTACTAAGTAATTTCCATAGCAGTAGTTACTTATATCTGATATATTGCAATATATGTGGAGTTTGAAGCACAGATGCATTTCCCTGCTCCATTCCAAGCTGTTGCTGACACATCGGTCTTTACTTCTCCAGATTCCAGGAACTACTTCTCTGGGGATGTCTGTTTTCAACCTCAGCAATGCAATTATGGGCAGTGGGATTTTGGGTCTCGCTTTTGCCTTGGCCAACACAGGAATTCTCCTTTTTCTGTAAGTATTTGCATGCTGAATAGCTGGTCTCTGTGCAGTTTCACTGCGTTTAAGGAACATGTGTGCTGCCATCAAGTGGAAGGATTTAAACTCCATCTCTAATCAAATATAACGTTAAAGTCTGAAAATGTTAGCTACAAGTTTTGGACTTTTTTTAGTCAAATCTTTTTTGGGGAAAAGCTACTACTTGTAATGCTAGAGCAAATCAAGTCCATGTTATTTTCTACCTGAGCCTAGCCAGGGATGTTTCCTGTGGTCCATAAGCTATACATACATCAGAAATATTAAGTAGTAATACTTGCAGTTGGATAGTACCTGATTCTTAGTCATGTCACAGGATCTCCAGAGCTTTCATCAAAACACGATGCAATAACTACTTCTTTGAAACCAAGAAAAAGAATGAAAGAATGTTTATATTCCTCTATGTGTTACATATAATATTTTCATCTCACTCCCACAGTTTCATAAGTTTCTTATGTGAGAGTCCTTGAGAGCAAACATAAACGTAGCCAAGATTTCAGTATAAAAAAGAACTGAGGTAGAGTACTTAACTCCAACGAAAAAGAGGCATTCTATAAAGGAGAATTTTACAGTTTAAGAATGAAATGTTGCCAGTGGATGAGTAAGACAGTGTTACTCTGTTTTGTTCTGGATCACATGAATAAAGTATGAGTACATTTCATTGTGGAAAGTGATTGTTAAGAAATCAGTTGGGAATTGTGTGCAGATTTCAGTGATAAATGTTCATTGAGGGAAGAAATCCAGTAATTTACAATCTTTGAGAAGTGTTCAACACAGTAAGTGAGTTTACAGATTACTCTTACGAAGTCTCATTTCTTGAATGTCACATCTAAAAATCCAGAACTTTGGTTATTTCTTTAGGGTTTGGGAAGTATGAGTCCTGTATATGAGCAGAGTAGATGGCCAAAGTGGTACATATAGCCACCTGCTCTGGAGTTTTGTGCCAGGACAGCTACATCCATGCTGCTACCTTACAGTTTGCTGTGGTTGGGTAAAATCCTGGAATAATCCAAGGACTTAATCCATTTACATTAAGAATGTACAAGTCTCATAATCGTATTGTCACTAAGATAGGCTACAAAGTAGCTGGACTCTAATTTAGGTCTTTCTTATGCAGAGCGGCCGAGTTGATTTTGGTTTTGCTGTTTTTTTTACCCAGTACACTAACCTGTATGTGATACTCCATATGGTGCTCTGACAAGCACACACAGACTGGTGGTGGCAAAAACTGCTGTAACCAGTAAATAAAGTTACCTCTCTTCAGCCATGTTATACCTCTTCTGTGGTAATAGCGTCTCAGCCAAGGAGCATCCTCAGTTTCTCCTTACTGATTCAGTTTTCTATAATCTCATCTTCTCGTTCTTTCAGCAGTTTTTCTTGAGGGTGAAGTGAAATGTGAAATGAGTTTGCTCTAAAGGATGTGAAAAGGCAGTTTCTTTTAAGTGAAGTAGATCAGACCAGTGGTGCGAACACCAGAGGAACTTCTAACATCATGTGGCGGTGACTGGGCTCCTCTTAGGCTGAGTAATGAGTGTGTAGATCTCTACCACCACATGGTTCAAAAAACTGCCAACCCTGAATGTAGAGATTTTATACAGTAAATAACAGCATTATTCTCTACAGAATTAACTGTGTGTATTTAAAAATGGATAATTGTTTTTATTAGCTTTATAATGCCTTTACATCTGTTGGCCTGGAGGTAGACCAGCCCACTGAGATCAAGGGTAAGGAAGCTAGCAGGACCTAACTGATCATGCTAGGAGAGCTTTCCCCTTTGAAGCCTGGGAATACAGGATCCTAATGTGGTGTCCACAGTTACACCTGAAAGTTGAACTCCTTTAAATGTTCTTTTATCATGTGACAATCTCAGAGCTAAACGTAGTCCATTAGTGGTAGATTTTTTTTCTCACACTCATTCAGTGTATCTTTCTCTGCTGTTGGTATCAAAGGTAGATCTTAGAACCATTTCTGCTTTACAAGTGATTAAAGATAGAGTCCTAGCAATACTTTCATTTTTGCACATTTAAAAGCACTTAAATTCATTGTTCTTGAGTAGCACAGACCTGGAAAGTTTCTGTGTCGGTTTGTCTGGTATTGGCATGCACCATCCCTGAAAAGTGGAGGTGGAAAAATGAAAGGAGCATTTTCAGTGCTAACAAAGCATGCCCAGCCTGATTTCCTCTCACACCTTTTAGGCCTCTGCAGAGTGAAGTGTGCACTGCCGTGCATACCTGGATCTGTTCAGATCCTATACTCTTGGCATAAGACATGCAAAATAAATATGGCAATGAGTATACATTCTCACATCCTATTTGCATAACTTGGCGCCATGATTCCTAGGCAAAACAAATGTGGTAGGAACTCAGATGGACTTAATCCCAGTACTGTTGATAACTACAGCCTAGCCAAAGAGGAGCGTCGTTTCCTGTATGCAAAAGGAGAAAAAACTTTGCTGCAGAACGATGGCACAAAAGGCTTGGGAAGCTGGGGATAGGCCAGGCCATGCAAGGATGGCAGGAGCGCTCGCTGCTTCTTGTGGTTTCATCTTGGAGAGCCAGGACCAGAGCAATGGATCGTGCTGCAGAAGCATATGGGCCAGCCAAGTGCAAGATGCCTTCAGCCTGCATTTAGCCTGGCACTGCACATGGTCTCAAAAACCCTACTGAGGCACAGGGCCTTGTTAGATGAGGTGTAGTATGAGACTACCACCAGAGTTTCACACTGCGTTCTGCAGCTGCTTCTGCCAGGGTTGGCTGGAAGCAGTCACCCAGCTGCAGCCTAACTCCTCCAGAGGTTTAGGGCAGACCAGCACCTCTGAGGGGCTGTACGGTGGCAAACGCCATGCTCTGCTGTGCTCTTCTGCACCCCATACCTTGCAAGGGTCAGAGCTGTTCTGTGCAATAATAAGGCAGGTGACTGCGCAAGCCTCACAGGTTTTCTGGCCCCAAAGCCTGGGACTGGACAAGAGGGCTGGGAATAGCACAACCAGTTTAAGCTGCTCTGGTAATATGGCAGTTGGGAGCAAACAGCAGTGCCATTGCAGAACAGTTTGTTCTTCACAGCACTCTATGAATCCCCTGCCCTAAACTGTCTATTCTGGATTTGTTGGAGGGAGGTGACTTTTGCATGTGCTGGTCCCTTGCGTAGCTGCCAGCACTTCTTTAAAAGCAGGCAGAATGAAAAGTAGGAGAGTGCTTTTGGGACTGCAGTGCAAGCTTCCCTACTTCTGTTTTGAATTTGTGCAGAGCAAGTGGCATGGACATTATCATTCCTTTCCAAGGGGTGGTTCTGGCACGAATATCCCTGTCCGTACCACAGCCCTAACACAAACAAGTTTTTCATACAGTGCTAATGGAAATGCCAAGTGTCCCTGCAAGAACCCTATGGGGAGCTAAGGACAACAGATCAGATAAATACCTGGCTGCTTGGGAGTGTTATTTTTACCGCTGCAGAGGCTCCGTGAGCTCAGTGCCTGAAAAACGGGAGCTTTTGATATTAAAGTAAACTCGATGCTGGCATGAGGAGCCGGAGCCATTTGGGGCTGGAGTGAGTCAGCCCAGCACAGAGCATAGGGGAGCTGTGAGCACCATCCCTGCAGGCAGGCAGGGGTGTAGCAGCTCTGCAGGGAACACAAAAAATGAAGCAGTGACCTCAGCCAGCGCAATCTCCCTTCCCTTCTCCACCTTCTCAAGGAGAAACACCCTTTGAGCTGTACAAAGAGTGTTGTTATTGTCAACCGTTGCTCTTTATTGGCAAAAGAACAGTTCCTCCTATCACCTCTTTATGTTTCTCCCTTCTCTGGCCCCAAGAAACTTGTGGGTCATTATTTGGCTCTGAAGTATTTCTAGTCTAAGATAATAAAAATTGGGGGGAGGAGGCTTCTTATCCTGTTCTTTCCTATGAAAAAGATGTGTTGCTGCCTATCTATAGCAGCAGCTTGTTTTCTGTTAAATCTTAGGCTTGTTTTTCTTGGTGTCCTGAGGGTAGTTGTCATAATAAACAGAGGAATTGCCAACAGATTGTCTGAATGCTCTTCACACACATCATGAAAACATCGTCAGGTCTTTGTGTGTCAGAGTGTTGGAGGGGAAGGCACACATGGTGCTTGGCTCAAAGACACAGCGCAATAAGCAAATGTGTTTTTATGCACTTAGCCCCCGGCACTGACTAATTATCATTTGTGCCAGCAAGTTTCCTGCACAGTTTGGTCATTACTCCTCCACTTCTTCTACATGAAGTCAAATTATGGATCACAGCAGACCAGGAGTGACATCAGTGAGGGAACACCAGCCCCCACCTGGACAAAGGATAAGCCTTTGGTTTCTGCCTTTATTCCTAAGGGAAGCCAGTCAAGCCTTAACTTCCTTCCTCTTCCCCCTGCTTGTGCACTGGGAGGCACATAAAAAGCTATTTGGGCACCCCTTTGATAGCATATGAAACGTGCCCTGGGAAAACATGCTTCCATTTGGTATGGTAGTTCTTAAAAAGAGGGCTTTCTTTTGAAATTTTTTTCCCTGCTTCCAGAAGAAAAAGCTTTAGAGTAGGTGGTGAGAGACATACCTGGCTCATCCCTGCTCTGATTAAATCTTAATTCCTATCTGATAAGACATCTTTATTCTTGTTTCTTCCAATATTGGGAGGTATAACTCACTGACAGGCTGTGTTCTGCAGCTCTGCTAAGTTGGACATGGTTGAATCCCTCTGTGTGCAGGGCTTTCTACCTCCACTGTGATGTGGTGGAACTGCGAACAGTATGTGAATCACATGTATTTTTAGGGCTTTTTGCATTGTCAGAAGAGTAAAAAGATTATCTTGGAATCAACAGGAATATGACCTAACATGAAATATTGCAATACTAGATCTCAGCTCTTACAGTAAGCTTTATTTTCTATTCTTTTATAGGCTGCTCTTGGTTTCAGTGACGCTGCTGTCTATTTATTCAATATATCTCCTGTTGGTGTGTTCAAAGGAAACAGGTAATTTAAGATGTTATTCTACGATTTCAGTAGACTTGTAAAGGACAAAAGATAAAAAGTGCTCATATAAGGCCAGGTGCTTTGTGTAAGATGGAATTTCTATCACAATGGAAAATCCTAACACATTTTGGGTCAGAAGCCCAGAATTAACAAGAATTTATGTCATGTCAATAGAGAACAGCATCTGACCATCTCTACAAAGAGAAAAACTTACTACAAAGACTGAATTTTTCTACCATGAAATGTTGTCTTCAGTGAGCTAGAAAGAATAGCTCACGGTAGTTTCTTTGCATTGCGAAACCAATTGCAAATGAAATGTTATGAATCTTTGCCTATGGTGAAGCTTACCTAGAAATGCAGTTTGTCCTTACTGGTTAATGTGAAATTCCTGATAGCCTTTGTGGTATAGCGGGATGTTTCCTAGAACATAAAAGGGAACTGTTCCTCCACAGAGAGAAGTGTATCTGTAGGCAAAATACATTCTAAACACAGAAATTAGAAGTTAGTTACAGCGTTAAATGTCACTGTGCTCAGGCGTCTGAAAGACTCTTTCCTTGGGAAACAGTATCTGAAGCTAGATTTTGAAAATCATCTGTGAACAAGAACACTGTAATATTTTAATATGTAATTTGGACACACATGAGTTACTGTAATAGCGTGTATTATGCAGCATAGGTTGCCTATTTAAATTAGGTACCTATGCCTAATTGTGGGCGTTAGTGCCCTCTCAGTTCTCAGAATCTAAGCCCTGTTTCTATGGTGCTGTTACATTTAAACTCGAACTTTCTGTTTATGCAAGCTTCAAAGCAGAAATGTCAGCTATAACGAAATATGGAGAAAACCAAACAACGGGATGCATTTTAGAAATCATCTTTACAGCGTGACATCTGCAATATTTCTCTCTTTCTGTTCTCATTTCACAATGTCCAGTCTTTTTCTCGGCCTAAATCACAGCAAAGCAGAGAAACATTTAAGACAAACCAATTATTAGAGTGGTTTCTCAAGCTTGACAGATATTAAGAAGTTTTAGTTACAATTTACATCTGTCCCTGCTTTTACCAAAAACATACTGCACTGAGAATTTGCAAGTTAAGGCTTCATCATTGGAAGTTGTAAATCATCCTGTGAACAGCAGCTGCCCTCGTTTGGGTCATTTAGACAAAGCAGGCAGATTGCAGAATTGCAGTTACTGTGTCTGCTGTGGCCAGGCTGCCAGTGCTGACTTGTAGATCCCTCTGTACCGAGTTCTGTCTGGAGAGGAGGCTTTCTACGTCACTGTCATTGCGGGTGCAAACCTAATACCCCTGGATGGGGATACCAGAACTTAACATATCATTGAGGTATAGACAGACTCATTAAAGATGTGTAAAAGCCTCACTAAGAGCTTCAGTTTCAGAAGTGACTGGTAGCCAATGATAACATTTACAGCCGTCAAGACAAGATTCCTGCATAAGTTTCAGCCCTAGTAATTACAAGAGAGCTCTCTATTTACTTGCAAAAGGTAGATATGACTGCACAGATGGGTGGTTTGCTGAAAAGGAAGCATAAGAGTTTCAACCCAGCAGCTTTCTCCAGTGTATTTGTTACCTTTGTCTTCCATTTTTTACATTACAGGCTGCATGGTGTATGAAAAGCTGGGTGAGCAAGTCTTTGGTACTCCTGGGAAAATGATTGTCTTTGGATCTACATCTCTCCAGAACGTTGGAGGTAAAGGAGATGAGAGACATTGAAAAACAAAACCCAGAAATATGTTAATAATTTTACAGCTACCAACCAGTCAGGTTCCTCCTTCTCTGAGTGACGTCTTGGGATCTTTGTGCTCCTCAGTATTGCTGGGGCTAACACTTTGTGTGCAGCCTTTTAAACATGCTGTTACTGGATGATCAGTAGTTTATGGTCAGTTATAGTTTTGTGTCTTCTATTATCAGACACTGATGTGGGAAAAGGTTCAGGATGCTTCTCTGTACATGTTCTGCAAAATACCTTACTTGTTTTCTAAACTGACTTTCTTCTTCCTCCAGCAATGTTGAGCTATCTCTTCATAGTCAAAAATGAACTGCCTTCTGCCATAAAGTTTCTAATGGGAGAAGAAGAAACTTTTTCGTAAGTTGAATTAATATTGGTGATTAGATTATAGGATTTAACGCTGTGTAGACAAGTTTAAGCATATGTTTATAAAAGCTCTTAAGTATTGGATACTCTTTAGGTTTGTCCAGGTAGATTTTCATAGGAATATCTTAGGGGGTTAATAAAAACCAAAACAACGCTGGGAAGGAAAAGAGGATGAATGGGAAATGAAACGTTAAGTCATCAGTAGGCACTCTCTTTGCACACCAGATTTCGTGTAGAATTGTGATCTATACAAGCCTCTTCTTATCATAGGATCCAACCTTTTAGTTAGGCATCACCTTAAGATACTGGAAACAATGCATGTTTAAGATATCATGTATTTCCCCGTGTCCTTAGCATCTTACAGGATTTTGCCTCTGAAGCACTGTAGTATGAAATTCTCAGTACTAGCATATGACAACAGCAGAATATTGTACTTAGATTTCTGCCATTTACCATTCCATGACATTTACCAGCTTCTTTAATAAGAGGAGTGGTAAATATTTTTTGCACTGGGTTATATAGTGTGCTGTAGTACACAAGAAGAAAATAGAGATCCCATTCCTCAGGCTTCCATGCTAAATTGGACCAAGCAGTGGAAATGGGTCATGCAGAATGTCACTAACGCTGTCCCTTCTCCCTTTTCTTGTTTTCCAGCAGGATTCAAAGCACTTGACTAGAAGGAGGTAGATCCTTGGGCTGGCTAGTGCATGCCAGCCTACAGGAGCCTGGTTTGCTGCTCCAAGCACATGCCCAGGTGGTTTAGCAAACAAATGTGGTGGCCCCCTCTGCCCCACTGAGCTGTATGTGTGGCCCTTTGCATGATCTTTCCTCATCCTGGCAGGGTGGCTTGTATGAGGTTAGGGAGGGTGGTGTTCTGCCTCTCAGTCCCACTCACTGATCTCAGCAGTAGGATGGTATTTTCCCTGGTGACTTTGAAAACCTGCCATACCTGAGCCAGAGCAGTGCCATGCTTTAAGGCCTGAATACTTAATGAGTCTATGAAGCTTAGATGTTGCCCCATTTCTTCTTTGGTAGGAGTTTGTAGGGTAAGGAGACCAAAGGTAGTTCTGTAACTGCAGCAAAGAAGTTGACTGAGTGTAAGACAAACCAAAGAGAATTTAAGGTGTGCTCATGGGTTCCTTTAATTCTTTTATACAGGGCATGGTACGTGGATGGGCGGATTCTTGTTGTCACAGTGACGTTTGGTATAATCCTCCCTTTATGTCTCCTTAAGAACTTAGGTAAGATGCAAATGTCATTGTGGGAATAAAATAAAGGAGCCCAGACATCATGCCACTGGCAGCCACACTGGCAACTCAACTATAATAAAAAATAAATGCTCTCATTGTAATCTAAGCAGCCTCCTTGGTCCAGGAATAAGCTGTGTTTAAGCATCTTGGAACAAGTAAGCCTAAATTGTCACAGTGGTTGATCTCAGTATAAACCAGCTTCCTCCAGACAGCCGTGGAAATTTATTTTAAAAATTACAGTTAAGAGGGTCTTCATTTCATAAGGCAATTCTGGTTTATGTGTGGCCTGTAAAAATAAGTTCACAAATTGTGAGATTACAAAATAACTTACTTTTCTATCTGCATCGAGATTTTTAGTGGTGAGGTTAATTGGAGGCACTGGGCTTTGAAGATGTGTATAGAGGATTGCATTTTCACATGTGTTTGAGTCCATAGGCATGCCAGTAGGTACACAATATATTTTTTAAAGCCATGTAACAAGTTTTGGCACTGAAGTCCTGTTGAGATCTTCCTTCTGAGAAAATAGCCCACATTCAGGTGACGCGGCTTGTATCAGGGCATCTGGGTCACGTTCCGATCGCATTTGCACATTTTCAGGTTTCTTTGAATTATCACAGCCCTTTTCAAAAGTAAAAGAGTTAAACTGCTGTAAAGGTGACCCTCGGGAGGTCAAACCAGTCAGAGAAAAGCTTGGGTCTGTCTGAAAGCCGCAAGGCTTGCAATGTGGGAGACCCACACCTACAGGACGCGGGTTTGTCCTGTCCAGAAGCTCAGGATACATATTAAATGTATAACACGTTTCAACTTCATGAAGCAGCAAGAAGAAGTAAAACCCAAGCTATGGCTAAATAAAATAATTTTGTATGAGATTTCCTTTTAATTTCTTTCAGGGTATCTTGGCTATACCAGTGGATTTTCATTAAGCTGCATGGTATTTTTCCTGGTAGTGGTAAGTTCAGCTTGCTTTCTTCATTGGATGAGAGTCACTTGATAGGTTATTCATAATTTCTCTGATGTTTTCATTTTAATTTGCTTTTTAGTATTATTTTTATCAATTAGCTGTCTTCCACTCTTATTCTAGGTTATATACAAGAAGTTTCAAATTCCCTGTGGTGGATCGGAGCTAAATGCAACATCATCTAGCTTATCAAATAGCTCAGCATATGAACATATGTGTAAGCCAAAGTATGTTATCTTTAATTCCAAGGTATGTTTCTTTTTATAATACTTATTCTTAATTCACATAATATATGCACGTACACCTCTTGTTCTTAGTCTGCTCAGCATCATGCTGGGCCTGATTCTCCATGCTGCCACTCATGCCCCTTGCCCAGTCTTAAGGAGATGCTGTGTTGAACGTCCCTCCTTGCAGTCTTGCTCTGCTCCAGTAGTAGATGTGCCAAGGCTGTGAGCCCAAGCTACCACCAGACAACTAATGCTTTCTTTGGGAGAGTTTTCCTTTCCACTGCTTCTCGCTATCCGTGCTGGAATTGTGCCTTCAGGCTGTAGTCGAGCAGAGGCTGAGTAAGGCATTCCTGCATCCGAAACCCAGATGTAATCCCTCTGTCCTTCTGCAGACAAACCACTTCTTTGTGACAGGGTACATGTTTCTGTAGCCATACAGTGAGCTGGATTGCAGAAAGGATATAGTTGAAAGCTAATCCAGCAGAAATTTGATTGTCTTTCAGCTGGATGCTTTCCTCCATCACCGCACAGCTGCAGGAAAAGCTGTGCCAGGAGAATGCGAAAAAGCAACTGGCTGTAGCTGTGGGAGCAGGAGGATTGCTCCTGCCAGCTGTTCCAGGGCACAGTGCTCTTAAACAGCACCTTATCCAGCAGGGCAGGTCCCCAGGGTGCTGCAGTCACATCCATATGGAATGAACACATATAGCATATGCATGCAAAATGTAATGTTTTTTAAATTAATCTTACCAGCTTCAGTTGAAGAAGCCAACCTGAGCACTTTTCTTTAGTTAGGGGCAGCAGTCAGCCCAGATGCAGTGTGATGGACTAAGAATTAGTTGGTGTGCAGTAGCAGCTTAGGTGTAGGTATATTTTAGGTAGCGTTGAAGGGCAGTCTTCTTCTCCTACAGTGTCAGCATTTGACTTGGAGTCAGTGGAGGCACACTGGAAGTATCAGTCCATCTGAACTGGGCATGCTTGAGCTGAACTCTGGAGATTTCCCCTGGGGGCCAACAGCTTGCCAATCATTTTAGCTACTTTGGTGTGTGAGAGGAGACAGTTTCACAGAATCAGGGGGTGGCTAAGGTTGGCAGAGACCTCTGGAGGTCCATTGTCTGGTCCAAAATCCCTGCTCAAGCAGGGCTGCCTAGAGCCAGTTTCCCAGCACCATGTCCAGGCAACTGCTGAGCATCCCCACGGAGCGTACTGTGAGTGAGGGAGAGGAGGCAGCACAGTAAGGACGGCTGGAAAGCAACCAGTGTATTTACTGGATATGTCAGGCCTGGGGCATACCCCAGGATGGCTTCTGTGGGAAGGGGATGCCTGTGGCCAGCACGAGTAGATCTCAGAGGGCTGGGGGGAGCTGCATGTAGGGATGGACTCATTTTGTCCTTGCAGGAGGACCTGTTTTTCATGTGATATCTGCTCATACCCATTCCCAGGGGAATGCTTGGGCACTGAGATCATTTGTGAAATCTGGCCACTTGCTGAGGACTGAAACCCACCCAGGTTTTTGGTGGAGGAGGGGATGAGGTCCCCCCAGGAGGCCCCCTGCGCTTCCTGGTGACGTAACGGTCTCTCTCTTTCCCCAAGGAAAAGCATGCTCCCTCCACAGCCCTCCTAGCCCTTTTGCTGGCCTGGGAAATGAAGGGACTCAGTCTGGTACCTTGAAATATCCATTTATTTGTAAGTTCTGCATTCCTGTTCTCTTTTCTTACAGTCTGGATATGGGCTTCCTCTTCAGGACTTCAGCCTTAGCACCACGGGTGCACGCCCCTCTCCGGTAGCGTGGCGTTGCCCCGCCATACGTCCCTTGTACGCGCGACACTCTTCTAGTAGCGCTGGCGGTAGCTGGGCAGGGAAACCCATCCCAGGGAGCAAAGCCAGCGGCCACGTGGCATCCAGCGCTGTGCTCTGCGAGCAGGCTCAGCACTGCGCTTGCATGACCAAGGAGAAGGCTTTGTCCTCTCACTGAGAGAGCGCTGCTTTCCATGCTGCATTAAACACGCACCAATTGACAGGTCTTCTGCCTCCTCTGAAGGCTCTCAATGTGCGGTTGAAGAGTCCAGAGAGGTGGGAGCTGAGGTAGTTGAACACAGATTGTGTCTTCACGCCACTGGGGGAAATACTTCTTAACTTGTTCTCTGAAATTCTCTCTGAACAGACCGTGTACGCTTTGCCCACCATTGCTTTTGCATTTGTGTGCCACCCATCAGTCCTCCCGATTTACAGCGAACTTAAAGAGTAAGCCTTCCTCTTCTTCTCTTTTCCCCCAGTTAATTGTTTTGAACTGCTTGACATGGAAAATTTTAGCGCAGAGGTGCTCTGAGTCATTCCTGCCATTCACAGGAGATGTGCTTTAATAACATCCAACAAGCCAACAAGCGTGGCTGTCAGCTAGGAAATCTGGCCCCCCAGGCGTTACACTGGGGCGGTGGGGAGGGAGCCTGAGGATAATGCAATACTTTGGGAGTTTTCTCTGGAAGTACACAGCAGCCTGGCAGGGAGAGCCAAGTCGTGCCGGTTGTTATTTGGCACTGGAGAGAGGCGTGTGTTCAGCTGATGGTGTTTGTTCCAGTGCAACTAAAAATCTGTTGTGGTAGCAGGAAAAGCAAAGTGCTCTCAGCCTCTCCTGTACTAAAAGACCTTTGCCAGTATGGCTGTCTCGCTGACACCTACACTAGGTGTGGGGGGCTGTGGGGACCTGAGGGCTGGCCCTGCTGTGACATTGCTGGTGGCCCCAGGGCCTGGGGGTGCAGTGGGGTCCTGGGCCATGAGGGGAGCCCCAGGGGAGAGTCTGGGTCAGTCAGACCCATGGATGCCCTCATGTCCCAGCCATTTGCTGTGTGCTTGGAGTGACTTCAGCAGGTTCCCAGGTGCCTATTTAGGGCATCCTTGTGGGAATTTAAGTCAAGTTAGGTACTAGAACATGAATATTTCAGGACAAATATGTAAAAATGAAATGTTTGCAGTTAACCTGTTTTATGGTTCTACAGTGGTCTGCATACATTTGTGATTTGCTACCCACAGGGACACAAATGTTTCTCCCCAAACATTCAGAATGTGTTTTAATCCCCTCTGTATAATTTTACTTCTCCTTTATTTTGACCTTTTTATTTAATTACTGAAGTGTTTAAGGGCCATCCTTCTCTACTCAGCTTCACTCTTCACTGTTTAAGCAGGTATGGCCGGGGAGCAGAGCCACAAAGTGGACTCGCTGTCTCTTGACTTAAGCCCCAAGCAGGGTCCATTTCCCAATCCTTCTCTTCCCTGTGCAACTGTCAATGGATTCCTGTTTTAAATGAACATGCATTCATGAGTCTCTCCAGAATTACTATGTTTATGCAGAGGCTTACTAAATTTTTAAACAGCTATTGAAATATCCAGACTAACCATTTTTATGTGTTCTTTTGTTTCTTCTTTCTCCAGCCGTTCACAGAAAAAAATGCAGTTGGTTTCAAATATCTCATTTTTTGCCATGTTTGTGATGTACTTTATGACTGCCATATTTGGCTATTTGACTTTCTATGGTAAGTATGCAGTTCTTTACTGATCAAAGTAGAAAGGGAATACATGTGAAATGAATAGTGTATCCCAGCTGGAAAGGAAAGCCTCATCTACTTATGTTAAAATACTTATTCAAATAATTTTCCTTAAGGTTTTCATATTGAAGGTACAAGTCTTTTCCTCCTTTTTCCCTAGGGATGAAAAGCACAAGTGAAAGTATTATTTGCAAAGGGCTTATTCAAAACATGAGGGAGAGATTGGTTTAACAGCATTGGGGATTAGCTGGGCCACACTATGATTTTAGTTCCGAGGTCCTCACCTGAATGTTGTGTACACTGGAAATGATTGAAGCGTCGCATATCTCCATAAAATGAGGCAGATTTGAGAGCAGGTCCTAGGAAATGAGTATCAAATCAGCCATCACAGCTTTTTTATGTCCTTATTGACGCTTTTATCATAGAGGTGAAGGA
The DNA here is from genome assembly GCF_000696875.1 of Nestor notabilis. Classification (NCBI taxonomy): domain Eukaryota; kingdom Metazoa; phylum Chordata; class Aves; order Psittaciformes; family Psittacidae; genus Nestor; species Nestor notabilis. The sequence goes on along the minus strand of NW_009942358.1, from coordinate 33,388 downwards.
CCAAGTATTTTCCCTGCATCCCTATAGCTGACCCCTCCAGGTCCTGATTAAATAAACTGGCAGTGAAGATGGGGAGGCTTTGAGAGTTGTCCCAGCTCAGCTGCCGTAGGATGGTTATTTCGGTGTTTGAGACTTGCACCCTCTCTCTTTTCATGCGTATCAAGTCATGAACAAATTACGTTGTATCACTAAAGGATACAGCATGTATGCCCTAAAGGCAAAATTATTAAGTAAAGCAGGATAAAATATGAGTGTTGCCCAGGAAGCTACTCCCACGTCCCAGTATAACGGGAATGTTGAAAATGAGTGTCTTCTTCCATGGACCATTAAGGGGTTACAAGACAGATGACAAAGCTGATGTTTGCCTTTTACCTCAGAGTCCCCAACAGGTCATCAGTCTTCTCCACCCTATTCCAACTAACCTTTTTGTTACAATCTTCTTATTCATGATACCGTTCCTTGTGAGCCACATATTGCAAGAGAAAGAAAATAAGTAAATATGAAACGTGGCTTTTTTTTTTCTCCCCAAAGGTGTATCTATCTCATGCTTGTTTTCTCTTATTCTGATGATGAGGCCTTGAGTCTGCATGCAGTGAAGTAACTCGAGGTCATCTGTTCTAACTTTCCCAATCAAACCGCAAACCCTCTGCAAGTGACAACCACAACAGCCGTTCTCATCCAGCTGCTCCCATCTAATGTGTAGAAATGCATCAAATTAGCAGCCCCGGGGAGCAAGTGGGTGTAAATCAGCACGGACCCCTTCGCTTTGGCAGGGAGGAGATTCTGATGTGATTGCCCCAGGGATCTGAGAAGGCAGATCCGTGGCGCTCCTCTCTGGGAATCTCCCACACCCCTCAAGGACGAGGGTCTGGAGTCCATGGAGGAGGTAGGGGCTGCGTCCTTCTGGCCCTCCCAAGGGGGAATGGCGGAGGAATCCCTGGGTGTCTCGTGTGCCTCTCCCCATCTCAGGTGTCCCTGGTCCCCAGCGCCAAGAGCCTGCAGTGGAGGCTGTGCAGCTCTGCTGCGGCTTCTGCAATGGTCAGTGCCATGGCAGGCAGCAAAGTACACACAGAAAATACAGAATTCCTCCACTTTGATCCTTCTTCCCCTTGAGACTGACGAGACCTTACCTTTCATATGTTCACTTACAGTTTTCTAACCCTCTTCTCTACCCTTACCTGGGTAAGAACATTTTTATTGTGGCCATTTCTTCTTTACACCAGTAGTACTTGTCTGTTTGCTATGTTCTCGAAAGTGTTGCAGTGATGACTATATTTACATTGCAGAATTACAGAAAAGAGGTGTTTTTCTTCCCCTAAAAGGTCACAGTGTGGTTGGGCTCTGTGGTGTATCTAGCTGAAAGGAAAACAGACCTTCAACTGTAAGCCTTGCCCTTCACTTCCTACCTGGCTGCAGTCCGTGAGCGGTACAGAAGTTGCAGTCTGTGCTTAAAGGAGCAGAGTAAGCTCTGTGTTGCAGAAGCTGTGCATGTGCCCGGCTTGAAAACCCCACTCCTAATCTGCAGGGAGGTGGGAGAGTGTTTTCTTTCTCCTGGTGGGGATTCAAGCACTGTGTAGGTGGTGTTGACCCATGGTCTCTCACCAGAAGGGTGTCCTGGGGGGAGTGCAGTCATTTCACCGCAGGACAGATCCCTCTGCCTCCAGGAATACATGAGGTTTACCAAGTGCCAAAGATTTTAAATTAGACGTGGCTGCCGAGTTCCCTTTAAGGACTTTGCTTTAAGAGCTGTCATGTTTTACCAGCAGCTTTCTAAGATTAGCAATCAGAAACAAAACATGAGCCTAAAACGGGGCAGCGAGTATGTTTTGTGGTGTGCTTAACAGCCACCCCCTTAGGTTATTGCTCCTAGATATTTAAAAGTTGCAAAGCAAACGCATAGGTCCCTCAGCAACTTGGTTTTCCTGTTGGTTAGCACACACAGACCCGCTCTGCGCTTTTTTCCGGAGCTGCAAGGAACCATTTTTGTAGGAGGTTATGTTAAAACACTGCCAGTGCCTGCACATTAGGCACCTCCCGTGATTTGTCTTGGCTGCTGAGGCTGAGCTGCAGGCACTGCTGGGGGGTGGCAGGTTCAAGAGGAGAAACCATCAGGACAGCCCTCGGAGGAGCTGCTGAGGGATTTGAGGCAAATGTCAGAGCATCCCACTGAGAGCTGACCCCAGATAAGCTTTGTTCTTGGTTGAGAACAGGGGCACTGCTTTTCACTGGAGGTGTATTTGCTGTTTAGATTAATTTAGCTCAAAACCTTGTAGTTTATGTAAGTTCAGCAGTTGCAGTGCATGTGGTTATTTTTGTATCATTTGAAACTTAGGGAAAAAAAAAAGCCCACAAAACTAATTAGAAATAGCTTATTTCACTTTACTTATTTTTTTATATATGTATATATGTAAGCAAGCTTTTGTGTATGTCTCACTGTTGTCTTTCCTACAGTGAAAATTACCTTAGACTTAGGCGTGTACTGTCTTGAATTAAAATGCATTCCTAAATCAGGCCTCCAAAGGATTAATCTGGAATAATGGGATCATTAGGATTTGGTTCAAAGCGCTGTTTTAACTCAAGAATGTTTCATTCCGTACTCTTTTGTTTGCAGATAAATCACTTGTTGTTCAAGAAGGCTGTTGTTAAGCAATGATTTTTGTGAACAGATTGCCTGTTTGCTAGCACACTTACCTTACTGTCTTTCCCATAGACTCTGTGCAGTCAGATCTGCTTCACAAGTACCAGAGCAAAGATGACATCCTCATCCTGACCGTGCGCTTGGCTGTGATCGTTGCGGTGATCCTCACGGTGCCGGTGCTGTTTTTCACTGTAAGTAGAAAAGCTCCTCACGGTTTGGCAGTCGGTAACAGCTGTACGCGGCGGCGCGTTCCTTCAAACCACAGACCAGCAATTGCAGAGACAGTGATGTGACGGCTACAAAAAGAGCTTGAGCTGGGATCAGTCTTTTCCTACACCAGACTCCCACCAACTTCTGGAGAAGTTCTCCCTGCAGGAAATAAATTAATCGCTTTTTGGTCTTAAATCTGGTTTAAATTGAATCCACAAGTGCCACCTTTTACTTCACATTACTTCACTGGAGCAGGCTCAGAGGTGAAGTTCATTTTTAAGTGCAGAAGGATCCCAAAGGCACATTGGAAAGAGAGGAATATCCTGCTGCGGATGCATGTATAGCTATAGTTTTGAAAAATCAAGTTGATTTTAAGGATTTTTTCAAAGGATGTTACATCAGAGGCCCCAGAATTTCTGACAGATCTATGCAGCACTTGTTGGCACGTGAAGAACTAGTTAAAATAAACATGGGAAGCTTTGAATTGGCTTGTAGACTGTTCCTGACAGAGAACTCTTTCTCTCTCTTCTTACAGGTGCGTTCATCATTATTTGAGCTGGCTAGAAAAACAAAATTTGACTTATGCCGTCATGTTTTGGTTACTGTTGTTCTTCTGGTTATCATCAACCTGCTAGTCATTTTTATCCCAACCATGAAGGATATTTTTGGAGTTGTAGGTACAGTATCCTGGTTTTTTGTACTATTAATAGAAGTCTGTTGCTAATCAGCAACACAATAATTAGCTGTTGCTGACAGCTAACAAGACTCATTTATTTCAATTTTGCAGGGGTCACTTCTGCCAACATGCTGATTTTCATTCTTCCGTCATCGTTGTATTTAAAAATTAAACAGCAGGATGGATCAAAGTTGACTCAGAGGATTTGGGTATGCATTCCTTTCCCGTCAGCACAACTCTTTCGTCTTATCATTGCTTGCAACATGCTAGATGCAAAGCGAACCTTATCTGAACATATGTGTGAGCTGGTTTACGTTACTTTCCCTCCTTATTGCAGTCAGTTGTCAGCCGTGCTTGTTGTCCTTCCCCTCTGCTCACCCTGGGTGTCTCCTGGCGAAGGGGCCATACCACGCAGGACACTGTGTGTTCTGGGGGACCCTTCCCTGTGGGGCAAGGGGCTCTTTTCCTGGCTGGCAAGCAGCAGCCGTAGCTGTCAGCAGGGTACAGATACCCCTCCAGCCCGCTTCAGCAAACCTTTCAGCCCAGCAAGCTTCCTCCATTTCCGTGTGTTGATCGAGAAAACGTGCAAAGCACTCTGTGGTATTCCACATGGTTTTAATGGACCTGAGTCAGACTTAGGGTGCTTCCAGCAGAAGCAGCCAGCTGAAATGCTAGTCCTCTGGCATGCATGAGCAAATGGGAATGGCCTTGGAAAGATCTCCTGTAAGTCCCAGAAGGAGCTGTAGCTGAGAAGATGCAACACTCCTGTGTATTCCCAGTCTAACAGGGTGTGCACTGGAAGCGTCATAAGGTCAGACCTTCCTGCCCTGAGCAGAGAGGCAGGAAACCCATGTTTCACTTGTGGATCCATCCACAGACTCCAAGAAAAAAGGGCTGAACTTCGATGGGCACATATTGAACACATGCTGGACTCTTCCAGTGGGAAGAATATATGTATTTCTGTGAGGCTTTGCAAAGAGCAGAGCCAGTCGGTCCTAAAAACAATCTCACTTAATCCTCTTCAGGGATGATCAGTGCTTAAGAAGTGAATTGAAGGGAGAAAAAAATTGGGTTTGGTGTTCAGTGAGTAATGATAAATGATGCTAATCTGTTTAATTATCTATGAGTCTTGTCTCTACCAGAAATGCTATCCCATTTTAGCTGATAACTTTGATACATCACCCTGTAAATCTCCTTAAGTTAACATGGTTGAATTAATTGTCTTTTCTTGTAATTCATTAATTTTCTCTCCTTTTTGTTTCAGGCTTCTCTTTTCTTGGCACTGGGGGTATTGTTTTCCCTAGTGAGCATTCCCTTGGTCATCTATGACTGGGTACAATCAGGAGGCAGTACTGAAGGCCACTGAAGTTCACCTCCTTCTGAAGATACCCCTGTTTGCTACACACCAAAATCGCAACCATCCGTTCTGTTATCTATCCCATCTTTTGTGAGTTTACTCAAATCAAATCCAAATAATGATTATCCAGTACTGAAAATACTGTTCGAAAACAGACCCGTTTTCCCATCACTCTGTCCCCCAGTACTGTGTTACCAGATCAGCACTGAGTCTGTGTTAATTGTCTGTAAGACCGTATAGAGCATTGCTCATAGGAATTCATCACAATTAATTTGTTTCCCCAATTCCACCCATGAAATTGCATTGTTCCTTTATTATCCTTAGCCCTTCAGCCATAAGCTCTGCTCTTTTAGAGCAGCAGTGCCTGTTGTTATCAATCCCAACTGGAGTCATGTCCTCTCACACCCTTTCCCTCCTGTCTTTTAGCCAGAACGCTGCTCTCCAACTGTACCCATCTGGTTTGTCAGTTTGTTGGTTTGTTCTGTTGCTGTTTCATGCACTATTTGCCTCACTGGCTTAAGTGTAGCATTCTGGATACGTGCACAAAAAGCACTATGAGAGCATAAATTAGTGTTTTATAAGCATAGGTCCTAAATTTGGTGCTTCTCTCTGATGTTCTGGCAGGGAAACCAGCCCCAGGGCTTGGCCCTTTTGTGGTTTTGGGGAACAGACCTGTATGTATGTGTGTGTCTTTGTAACAGGGTGCAGGGAGCAGGAAAAAGAGCCACCAAGACGCTCCCCTTGCACACTTCACTTGGAGCCTGACTAGAACTAGACTTGATCCCAAACTATGAGTACTTGAGCTCGGAGATTTCCATAGGAAGTCTGTGCTTTCTTCAGCATTAAGCTGTTTACTAATGCCCCACATCCCTCAGAAAAAAAAAAGAAAAAAAGAGACAAGCTCCAGTTTTATCAAAACCTACGCATTTGATCATACCTCATGTCTTTTCCATTCTGGGATTCATGTGTACATACCTTGTTGAGATAGGCTCCTCCCTTGTGTCTTACCCTACTCCCACTTAAGTCATCGGGGGTTTTGACAGCAGTGGGAGCAGGGTTTGACTCACCCTGCCACACTGCTGGATTTCTAATGGAAATTGAAATCTGTAACATTTGTTTAAAAAAAAAAAAAACAGAAACACTTTTTATATTTAAAATGTTTCATTTACATTTCTCATTGATTCTCCGTAGCAGTTAAAGACATTCAATTACTACTAGCAGAAACACTGTAACCTGCATCTGTTGTCCACATTGCCTAATGCCTTATAGCTAGTGTAGAGAACTACTTGTAGAGACTCAAATGCTAAGCAGGTGATTGTTACCCATCCTGAGCAGACATCTTCTGTTAGTGCACTGCCAGCAGCATAAACGTGTTCACTTTGTGTCATTCACCATGTGAGCTAAAAAGTGTCTCAAAATATGAACCCAGCTTCCACTGGAAGAACCGATGGCTAAAGGGAGCCCTGCTTCATGCCTGAGGGTGGAGTGATGCCCTCGGAATGCTTGAGCCATATCTGCCAGTATGCAGTGACCCTCTTGTTCCCAGTAGCTGGTTCATTGCTGACTCCCATTGTAACTGTGGAAGGAGACTGTCATCAGCTGTGGGGAACCTGTCATTGCAGCTTGCTCTTTTTAAGGTTAGGGATGAAGAAAGAATTTGGGGTCTTGGGATTTCTGTGAGCTCTTGAATTGCCTCAGTTGCCATTGCCTTGTTCTGCATGGCTTGAAGTCACTGAGAGACCACAGAACACTTCTCAGGACCTTGAAAGTTGACTTCTAAGAGTAACATCCAGAGAGGTTAGTCTGGGGCCTTCTTTGGAATATGGGCATCAAGGTGCAGAATGTTCATGCTGCAGAAACTAAGCCTAATAAAACCAGACTTGTAGAGCTGTACCTCACCTTAGGGAGCGAGGTGCCCAGCTCTGCCAGTACTCCACTGTGATCCAGAAATACGGCAGAGTGGCCTCACAGGCAGCCCAAGTCCTCAGAGTAGCTCAGCAGCAAGAACAAAACTGGAAGCCTCCTCCCTTGGATCAAAGTGACCTGGTAGACTGCAGAGTGGAGTTTCCTTATTCTCTCTTCCTCTGGCCCTCAGACCTTCACTGACAGGCTCACAGCAAGGTCCCCAGCGCAGCATCCCTCCTCCCAAGTACCCCACAGCCCAGCATTTAACACACAAACTGCTGAGATACCTGGGACCCCTGGGCTAAGGTCCAAGCTTTCCTGCAGCTGGTCTCAGACCCTTGCCTGCGATGGTGCAAGTCGCCAGTTCTCTCTGTGCTGACTCCTTATGAGACTGATCCCTGACATTATTCCCAGAGAAGTCCATACCACAGCCTACGAGGCCAGGTATTCAAGCTCTGGGGAGAAGAACCTGCGCTTGGTTCCTATCTCCTTGCAGCTCATTCCAGGCATCTTCCCAGCTCAGGATGTAAGTTTGTGGCTCCCCTTTTGCAGGCATCCAACACTCCATGGTCACTGCAGCAGGAGCCCAGCATCTCACTCTGTTCTCTGACTCAGCTTGCTGGGGTCGCATTTCAGGTTTTGAGGTGCCTTATAATCTCTCTGGATCTTATCCTGAAAAACCTAACTCAGACCTGAGAAGGCTGTACAGTGTTATCCTCAAGATGCTCCAGGGCTCTCCTGCTTTCCTCCCCTCTTCATCCTTCTACTACTGATTTATGAGCAGAGCAGCTCTGTGCATAGAGGGATTGTGAGAGAGAAGATCCTTGGAGCAACTTTCAAGTACCCATGTGTGAGCTAGAGGTCTGATCTGCTGCATGGGTCACAACTGTGACACCTCCTTCCCACATTCCCCCAGATGGTCTGTAGTCCCCTTTTTAGAATACCAACCATTGAGTTTTAGCACCCAGCCTCCTTCAGCTTGAAGGGCTGTTGGGTAACTGATTGCTCCTTGCATCTTCCCAAATTTCCTCCATCACTATCCCTCTCGCTGTTTGCTGTTCTGCCTTCTCCTTTTTCCCAGTTTATTTGTATATGGGAGTTTTACTGGATAAACAGGGAGAAGAGTGAGCTGGGCTATCAAAGTATATCTTAGATACTGAAAAATAGACACCCAAAATACTGAGTCTTTGACAGACTTTGCTTCTGGGTCTCTGAAAAAAAAAAAAATAAAAGAGGGAATTTTGCTGAGACTGATTTACTGGCATCATATTTATAGATATTTATGGAAAGGAATCATGTGTTTATTGATGTCTGTGGTAATGAACGTGAAATAACGTGCTTTTTGTTTTCTCATCAGGTTTATACATTCTTAACAGAATGCAATAGACCCTGCTGTAACTGTCAACATCAGTGATGGATGACAATATTTGTATGAGGTTATCTGTAAAATGTACTGCTGTTATTCAGTTCATTTGGAATAGTGAACTTGTAGCCAACAATGTACGAGTCCCACATTTTAGCTAGGATTTTAAGAGCACAGTGAAATGCTGTAGGAGTTTCTCTGTTGTTAAATTAATAGGATACAGAGTACCGTATCTACTTAGTAGGTGGTAGCATGCTTTCTTTTCATAGAGAGTTTATCACTATCGTGAGCACTGCAAATGTCATAGACTGGATGGAAAACTGCTCCTAATAACTCCAACAAAATAGTTTTTAATTCTCATTTGCGTAATAGCGACAGTTGAGTGGTAAGGGACAAGGAAGGACTAATTAGAAGCAGGGGCTCCTAAGAAGATCATAGGTGTTAATCCTACACTTAAAAGACGGCCTTGGTGCCTCTTCTAGTCCACAGCACATTGCAAAGAAAATAGTCATGAGCTTAAAGCACCCTGACGGTTGCAGAATACAGCTGCCCTTCTCTGATGGCAAACACGCCTAGTAAGTAAAACACAGTAAATTGTTATTCGGGAACAGCATCTCGGGAGCAGTGACCTCTCTGGGTGATGCTTGCTCCTGGTCAGAGGGCCAATGCCAAATCCATGCACTGGCACAGACCTTTTAGGGCTGAGATGGGCTGAGTGGTGCCTGGCCCAGGGCAGGGCAGCCAGTCTCACGCTGCGAGGTCAGGGGTTGGGATGCCCATCCACTCCTGAGGGCTGCTTTCCTGAGCCACGTACCAACCGACAGCTTGTGCTCTGTTTGCAACAGGTCACACGTGCAAATGCAGGTTGGATGATACATGGGTTGAGTCTGTACATCTGCCTTACAGTGCATAAGCACCACATCTCTTTCTGATATCAAGTATTAACAGTAACAATTAATGGTATCTCTAGCTTATCTTTAAATGAGTAAGTTTCTTTGCTTGAACCTTACATTAAGGCTGAAGAGCATTTTGGTCAAAACTAAACTCTTTCCATGTGGTGGTATCCCACCTCCAGTCCTACCGTCCCACCCCAGTGCCTACAGGAGAAAGGCACAGCAGAATGTACTCAGCTCTATCAGCAGCTCCACGAGATGCTTTATCGCCTGGCGCCAGGGTGCTTTCTTAAACAATTCCCCAGAGCCCTTGGCATCAGGAAAATCCTTATTTCCTAAAACTTACACAAAGAATGTTTTATTTGTATCTAATGTAAGGATTTCTGTAACAAACTGTGAAAAAAAAAAAAAGATAATTAATAAAAAAGTACAGGGCTGGAAAGGTCTAGAATTCACGAATTGTACACATGCCTATGTTACTGAAGACAAATCTATGCAGTTGTGTTGTATTGTAGGAAATTTCATTTTTATGTACATATATATATTGTAAATAAATAGGATGCTGTATATTTTTGCAGTTGTTTATCCCCTATGATATAGAAGTGTTGAGATAGGCTCTGCATATTAAAAATAATTTTAATAGAAATACAAATACTTTAGCTTCCAACTTAGCAAAATGTATCCTTTCCTTTTTCCCAAGAGATCACATGTTAAATCCTAAACTTGTAATTATAATTACATCACTAATGTAATAAGAAAAGAGAAATAAAAGCTCCAGTGAAATTGTTAGGATTAATTCCAGTGCACGACTCCCTGTTTTGTCAACAGCAAGTTAGCCAATCTTCCTGCTGGGTAAGATATCTCCCTTGTAAAAGGCCCCTTAGGTACCCAGCTACCTCTTACCTCTTCAGCTGAGGTTAATTGGTAGTAAAGTGCTGAAAAAGCTTTATGAAGAAACCAGAGCAAACTGCAAACAGCAGTTTGACCCAGCATTATGCCATGTTGTATCCAGGCATGTATTTACCTGACCAGTACAAACAGAAGTCAGGGCAGGACTTGGGCATTTCCATTTTCAGCCACCAGAAAGGCCTGTAGTCCAGAAAAAAAAGTACTAAAAGCCAGGGATGGGCAGCAGATAGGGAAGTTTGTGCCATTTCTAGCCCACTCCCTTCCTGCAGAGTCCTGAGCTGCTCGTCTGCTGCAGACCCAGGCGTGTGGCTATCATACAACCACACCACCAGCACCTGAGGATGACAAGAGCATCCCCAGCCAGGGATTGCTTGAGCATCCTGTCGTGTCAGCGGGCAGAGGCCAGTACTTTGGCTGTGTGATAGCTGCATGTCCAGGGATGAGGATGACAGGAGGGGAGGGTTGTGTATGTCCTGAGAGTGCCTCTGTCAAGAGCCTTGTGTAGACTTTCCCACTGGTAAAGCACAGAAACATGTTTTTTTCAGGATTGCTGAAATACGGAGGTTGAGAAATGCATCTAAAAATAATTGTGTGTTTTTCCCATGTTTATGTTATGGTCTTTGAGGAAAATGAAACTTGAAATACTGTTTGCTTTTACCATGAGCACAAATTTGAGGAAAAAACCCCGTATGTGGTCACTTCTACAGAGCTTTTCAAATGAATACAAGTGTACGTTTTGTTTTCAGTGTTACAGCCAACAAAATAAAAACTGTAAAGGTATTTTTCCATAAGACTTGAACTTTAACTTGTTTATAGAAACCTGTTTTTAGTGTCCCGAGGTATGTTAAGGCTCACCCAGATCCAGTATAAACAATACTGTTTGAATGATGTATGCTTGGTACGAGCTCGTCTCTAATAGATTGTTGAAGTGAGTCATTGGTAATATTTTGCTCCTGCTAACATCACCATACTTTGTGCTGCTCATATCCAAATAAACGATGCAGTTTTTCAGTTTCTGTGTGTAAATAAAAAATAAAATTAGAAAAAAAAAGTATTAAGTTCTGTGATCTCTCTGTTACCTCTGTGGTTTTTAAACATTAAAACTGTGATCTAAACTAATGTTGGGGCCATACTCATTCTTTCAAAGGGATGACTATATATTATAATGCCTTAAACAGCATGTGCTCCCTGCGGTTATGGAAGTATTTTCACTGAGTTGAGGGCATGCAGCTCTTGCAAGGGCAAATACTAGACTTGGTGCAGTATATAGTGCAAAACATCAATAAGTGGCTACGAAGCATTAGTGTGGAGTTTCTGATACGGTTTTAGAGGGACCTGAAGCTGGGACAATGGCCACCATAGACTGAGGTAGCTGAAGATGACAGTGTTTTTCAAGCCCAGCACTGTTTCTGCCTGCTCCTTGAAGACTGTCCAAGTGCTTGCCAGTCTGTTTCAGGGTCAAGACAGGCAGTTTAGTTTTAAGGGCCCCTGTTAGAGTTGCGTTTGAGTTCAGATGCCAAACTGGTGCCTGGGGTGGCTAAACCCCTGCCACACCTTATCAGCTACAGAAGCAGAAGCTATCAGCAGATGGATGAGGAGGATACCGAAGATAGATAGTAATGTCTTAAGCATTCCCTGGTTTATTTCTTAGCTAGACCTGCCAAAGTGCCTCTATCAAAGCCTTAGTGGGTCTGGAAAATGCATACTTTTTGCCTTTGACCACTAGTTTTGCTAGTGTTCAGCTTGTAGTGACTTAGAAGAAGACCTGTTGGCTACAGTCCTAGCCACAGAACTGAAGAGCTTAGTTGACTGAACAGGATGAGTACAGCCAACATCTCTGTGGCACAGCTCCCTGGGCCCCTCTGCAGGAGAAGTGATGGGAGGATTTATGTACCAGAGGATCCCTGGCAGGCTTTTGCCTTGTCCTCAAGCCCAGGGAAATGTCTCAAAGCCATAATCCTGGGAGCACACAGATACAAGCTTCTGCACTGTCCTGGTCTAATAGCCTCTCCTGTTCGGGAGACCATTGCACCCACTTCCCTACCCAGCCAAGCTTATATCCATATAGCCATGCCTCATAGCCATACTTGGAGACATGGGAAACATAGGCTGTAGGGCAGAGTTAAAATTAAGAGGAAAAGCTCTTCTTTTTTCCTTGCTGACAGAGGTGACAACAAATATTTATTGCCTTCCGCATCTGACAAGCCATCTGACAAGCTTTACCTGAAGCTCACCTTAAAAAACACAGCCAAAGGAAAAAACATCTACCTCCTTTCCAGCCACACACTTCTATTTCTGTCCTGGTATGATCCTGTATCCCCAAAGCCAGCCAGATTTCTGAGTTCATATGACCAGTCCCTACTTGGGGGTGAGGGAAAAAAGGGAAAATTACTATTTCCTAAGGCAACGGATGCAGCTGTGTCTGGAGGAGGAGATTCCTCCATATGGTTTGGGTGGGGTCTGAGATAGACTTTAGTTCATTTGAAATTGCAGTTAGTCTTCAGGCTGAAGCCCAAATACAGGCCACTTAAAATGTCTCATTCCCCACTATGCCAAGAGCCGGAAGTAACCACTCACACCAACTTGAAGAAGTGTGGAGAAAAGTGGAGATAGTAGGAGCAGGGTCAAGTGGTTAAGCAAATTTCCAAGCCTTTCTAACCACAAACCCAGATAAACTGAACATGGGCTTTCCTTCTTACACCCTGTACTCTTCAAATCCATGCAGGACAGCAGCACCATTCGTAGTCAGTCGTGTTAGCGCATTCTGGCCGAAATACTGACTTCTTAACACAGATCCTAGTGAGGTTAGACAGATTTCCGGCAGGCTGGCATCAATGTTTTTGCAAGTACAGAGTGCCATGCATTTCTCTCTCAACTTAGAGTGACGGAAAACTGAGACTTTTAAAGCTGTAGGTGTTACATTGCTAAATGCCACAGCACTGGCAAAGGATGGTGCTGCTGGCTTAGTGTGCCTCAGCCTTACCATGGCTTACTGATTGAAAAACATGAGGTTATTGGTTTTCCTGGAAAAAGATATAGTTCAGCCGAGGCTTAGGCAATAGGCCTAGGAAAGTAAACTGCAGTGAGCTGGGTTGGCACAGGCCTGCCCTGTCTGAGAGCCAATCTGCAGAGCAAAGCCATCTTTATGAGGCTGATGGTGGTGCCTGGCCAACTGCTGTCTCCATTGAGATCCCTGTGCTGTGGGCCCACAGAGGCTGCTTCCCTGGAAAAATGGAGGCAAGTGTATCATCAAAAGGAGTCAGAACACACCTGGAAGAGAGGAACCACATCCCTTCCTTGGAAAATGTCACCTAGGTTAAAGCCTTTTCCCAGAAGTAACCAGATCCTCCTCCTACATCCTGCTACATCCCCTTGGGATAGCGTTTGCCCAGTGGTCAGCAAAAGTTAAGCACTGCCCTCTTGCCAGTTACGAAAAGCTGGTGAAATTCACCTAGATTTTGGTGGTGATCATTACTTCAGGCTACACCCTTTGAATGTTCCAGCCACTGACCATGCCCTTGAGAGGTTCCTATGAGCTCTTCCTTCCTGGACACCTTCTGGGACCCATGCCCAGCTAAGTTCCCAAAAGTGATTCTTTCCAAACCCCATTGTTTTCCCAGCAGTGCCCACTTCTCATAAGCTTTGCAACAGTTGGACCATCCCTGTTACTGCCTGTTACAGACCTGCCCCGCAGCCCAGGAAAAGCTGACAGCTTCCCTCATCTCACTTAGGAGGGGTTTGCTCAACTGTTGCCCTTGCTCAGCACTGGATGGCAGCAACCCTTGTTCAGAGGTGTCCAACAGTGATTAGAGGGGTGAAAACCAAGTATGAGATGCAGGAGCATCCACAGCTGCCATTTCCCCTCTTCAGTTTGGTGCCATGAGCTCGTGCTGGTGAGCAGCTGATGAGGATGAGAGGAGAGGGGGCTCTGTTGGCCAGATGTCCCCCCAGCCACTGGGACCAGCTCTACAGAGCTCCTGCATGTGCAGTCTGCCACAGAGATGCGGCAAGTGAAGGGCTCGGCAGCGCTGCCACAGGAGCCAAGCACACTGAGGATGAAAAAGCAGTTGTTCTACCCCAGGTAATTATAATGGATCACAGCAGAGTTAAGCACCAAGGTACTGGGAAGTGTTATGATAACAAAGAAACTCATGAAGAGGGTGGAGAAATTTTTACAACGTGCAATCGGATTAATGACCTGTACAACAGCTGCAGTAAAAACAGCAGCACACAGATGCTACAACATTCGTAGAACACATTTCTTCAAACCATAATCAAAGCCTGTAATTTACAAGGATGTTAAAAAAGGAAAAAAAGAAAAAAAGAAAGAAAATTATACGTTCACTGACAAAGCCAGTTCTTGCAGAGTCTGAAGTCTGCTTGGGCTTAGTGCAGGCAACAGTTCCCACTAGTATCTCCTACATGAAAGCTGGATCTCCTATTAATTTTCAGATACCGTTTTAGATAATCAGAGAAGTACCAGATGCTCGCGAAGCAACTTCCCTGACATAACAAGGAATTATGCATCTCCTGCAATTTGATCATCATAAAACAAAAGGAAAACAGGCATCAGTCTGTCATTCTCACATCCAGTGGCATTTAAACAATGAGCACAGTCTCTGTTACTACTGCTGGCAGGCCTCCAGCAGCACTTTGAAAAGGCAGCGTGGCTTCCCTGTAAATTGATAAACAATCTTGTTGAGCAACAGGCACAGGAACATTCAAGCCTTTGTTAAATTTTGACTCGAGTAGAGCACTCATTGGCATCTTTCTGGGCAGAACAAACAGGGTCAACTTCTTCGCTTTACAGAGGCACATTATTTGAACCAAAATCCACAGTCCCTGCAGACAGTGGCATAAAACCTGGGAATGTGGGTACTGTTCTCTTAAAAAATTCTGGTAGTGAAACAATTAAATCTGGCTAACAAAAAAAACCAAAAAACTGAGTGCTGGCTGTGCTGATGGCTTCAATACACTCTCAGAATTACAAAAGCAGATGTGTCATCTTCACATGGGATGCTGATTTCCTAGAGTGGGATGTGATCACTGGCCGTAACGTTCAGGACCAGTCTAATCCAGAGAGGGGATGATACTCTCATCTCTGCACTGGGCCAAGGAATAAAGACTCTCCTGAGATCTTTTTTACAGGGCTGCCAGTGCCTGCCAAGATGCAGAGTACTCTCTAGGGAGTGGGAAGTGTGCTCGGACACACGCATGCTGCCTAATTATCTTCCTTTGCCCAGTGCTCTGGCGTGTCCCTGCCCTCTCCAGATTACACTGGGGCAAACTCAGCTCTTGGTGGGACTCATGCTGTCAACAGACACATAGAGGAAGATGGGCATCTTGCAGATCCCATGCAGGCAGCTAAAGCACCGAGCAAGTAGGGTGGCACTACAAACACATCACCAGCACCTTGTCTGCTTTGGGGACAACCTCACTGTCCTAAAAAAGGATGAATATAAATCAGTTCATTCAAGCCAGAACATGTCTATATTTACATTACAGCCTTCTACCAAGCACGAGAGCCCACTAGTCCTGTTTACTGCAGAAATAACCCATACTTCGTCTGAGGGTGTCTGAACACCACTGTGGGGGCTCAGGACTAACACTGGAAAGCTTTTTTCTTTTTATTTTGGTATTCACAAACAGTCCAGATGCCAGTAAGCAAAACAGGTCAAAACTAATAGCTAGAAAACACCTCTTGCAACATACTCTTTACCTACCCACCTACCTCTGAGGAAACACAGAGGTTAGCACAGCAGAGCAGTGAAAACAACACCCACAAAGAGCAGGATTCATTAAAGCCAGCTCTGAGAGGTGTACTTTTCACAAGGGGACAGACAGGATGAAGGCATTTACCCTCAAGAGCATGCAGTGTGTCCAACCCCACTGCTTTGTAGGTGCTGTCTCAGTGGACCTCCATAATTGCTCCACCAAAAGCAGTATTGTCCCAGCACACAGCTGGCTACACCTCTGCTACCTCGCTGGGGAAGTACCAACTTTGGGATGCCTTACAGGAGATTTCGTGTGTCCTTGCTATGCATCTTCCAAGCAAGTTTTCAATCCCTGGGACCTTCCAGGAAGATCTGGATGAGGGAAGGCAGAAACCCCACAGCCTAGCTACAATAGACCAGATTAACTATACAGCACCCATACACAAATGCTATCCATTTTTGATTGATTAATTAATTAATGGCTCACGAGGATGTCATTTAGAGTGCCAAGTTTTATGAGCAAAGGTATTTATCCACAAAGAATCTGGGTCGGTACAGAGCTTTTTTCACAAAGATCACTAGCAGCCATCACTAAGTGGTAGGAACATGACTGAAAAGGGCCAGACTAGTTTACTTATTAGATACACAGAGCTATTCCCAAGCATTAATTCCACAGCCTTTCCAAGGTTCACAGCCTGTTGTGAAATGGTTGAGGTCCACTGTGGTCAATGGATTTAGCTTTAGATTTGTATTCTGATAGAATGTCTTACACGTTCACAATCTGAACAACTGTCTTAATGGGCCTCTACTAAGTCGACATTAATTACTTCGGGGCAATAGAAGAGACAAGAGAAACGCTAGGTAGGCTTCAAGCCCTTGTATCTTTTATTGCTGATATAGGATTTATACCTTCTTGGTTCTAACCTTGGTAAAAAATGAAAAATTATCTAAACCAGATCTGTGAAAGATCTGGAGAATCAATAAAAGCCCAGGAAAATAAACAACAAAGGATGCCAGTGTTGCACTGCAAGGAAAACATTTTAAGGAATTAAAACTGCCACAATGGAATTGTAGGAGCTCCAGGTCTCTTAGAGCAACATTATTGCAAATCAAAACTGAGAATAAAGAAATGTAAAGGCAAGTGCAAGTGCAGGTGTAAAGCTTAGTGAAACCCACTTAATGTGTGAGGCCCAAGCTGTGAGGAAGTAGCCAACATGGCTGGTGATGGCCACTGAGTATTGCGTAATGGGGCACCAGAGTCTTCTCTGTTCTTGCAGCAACATTGCTTTGCACATGCACTCATCTTTCTAAGTGTGCCTTTAGCTATTGCTGCTCTTTTTCCTCACCTCCACAGTGAGTTAAGCAAAACATCATTAGCTGTATGATATCTGCTTCTGGGCTACACATGCAGACTAATCCCTGACACAAAGTTATCATTCTTTCCCAAGACAAGAGGTAAATCAGCAAAGACACCAGAAGTTCAGTTCTAAACCAATCGGCTTTGCAGCAGTACTGAATGCTATAGAAAATACATCTGCTCTCAACTTCAGTGAAACTGGGTCACCAAAAGCGTTTCCTCCTGCACTGTTGTTTTATATCTGAACACACAGAAAGTGAAGCGTTAACTCCAGTGCACAAGCTCCTGATGACCCGTGGAACAAATCCACCTCACCCAGGAAGGAAACAAAGGGCAAACACAAGGCCTGCAGCATTTTTCACAGGGTCACGTCTGGGATATGACAGGTACATCATGCTTTGCTTCAACATCTGAAGACACTCATACCACAACACTAATGTGTGTGTGCCACTTAGCAGCCCAGCTCACGGTGCTTGTGATGGCCTTACCCTATCTGCAAGCCACTGAGTGCCTGCTGCTTTTTCTGTTTTAAGTCAGCAGATGGTGCTTTTAGAAGGACTGTCTTCCATCTCGGCTGCTTTACAGCCAAAGGAGTTTGGTAGACCCTGTAAAGCGGTGCTCCACCAAGCGGCACGTCACCTGGGAAGCCTGGAAGGAGAGAATCTGGAAAAGAGGAAAAGGTTGCACACTTAACCTAACACTGATTGAAGTCAGGAAAGACTGACAGAGGGTCAGAAAGCTTTGCATGAAAACACAGGTCCTTTGGTAAGCCATGCTTTCAGTTTTAGTAATGTGCTACTCTCTCATCTCAGCATTTTACACTGCTGTTTCTCAGGAGAGAGTCTCAGACTGCCCCAGTGCACAATCAGTCAAGATGGTGAAGTCTCTGCTCAATGTGTTCTGCAGAGAGACACAAAATAAGCTGCAAAGGAAGAAAGTGCCCCCAGGAGACCCAACACCTCCTCAGAGCTGGCCATGCAAGGAGGTGTTGCTGTTCTCTTGCCGTCCTGCACCTGAGGGCCTCGAAGAAGACAGGGGAGGAGAGAAAGGCAGCTGAGTTTATTTGTAACTCTCCTTTTAATGCTCCTGTCCTTTCTGTCTGACTCAGCCTCTGCCCTGTGGCTGGAATTTCAGTGTCAAAACAAGAGCAATTTGAATGTATTTTAATAATATTAGTAATAATAGTAATAACAGTTCCGCTATTGCAATAACAATAACTCAGAAAATGTTTGCTGTTTATATTCTTAAAACGTGCATTCCCTTTGCCTTTTTATTGAAAATTATCTTTTTCTTGAGTTTTTATCAAGTCCCTGAGCATTTTCAAGTGCCTCCCCTCTCCCTCTGGCCCGAGCAGTGTAGCCTCATGTGGATTTTCACAGGGACAGCTCGGACCTGAGGCTCCCCTTCCCCATGCCCTGGGGCAACACAGGCATGCTCTCTCTCTCTCTACCTGCCTGCTCTCAGGGGCTGGGCAGGAAGGGTAGAGTCAGCTTTTTGGCCCCCAGCTGAGTTCCCAAACCACATGAGAGCAAAGGTAACTCAGCACGTGTGCCAGACAGGCTCACTGAACCATTCCCAAACTGATGGGGTCGGTGCTGGGACTGGCCATCCCACCTCTCATTCTTTTCTTATCATGATAAACCCATTCAGTCATTGCCTTTGTGCCTTCGAGGGACCACCAGCAGCCTGGCTCCTCTAACACTGAACTGAACAAAGCAGAGGGACAACGTCCTCACACCCACAACCACCTCACTGCCCTTCTGCTCATATTGAGCTACCTGCTTCCTGCAAAGCCAGCGACACATTTAAGGGTTCATGCTGCTGTACCATAACCCAAGTGGCATTGACGATGCTCCCATTTGGCTCTTGTGCTTATGGCATCCTGATACTACAATAACAATAGTAAAAAACATATCTCTCCAGGTTTCACAGCTCCTTTGTAATAAGAGAGAACTAATACAAACATTATTCTAACATCATCCAAGCAAATTGATAACATTTCAGTCCTGTTTGGCAAACATCTCAATAAACGAGAAGTTCTACATCAGATTTCTTGCTGTTTCACAGAATAAACGTTGTCAGAAGCATTTTAGCTGTAGCCCATTTGATTGGTGATTCTTAATGTGTTTCATAAACCTAGCAAAACTCAAAGCAATTCAAATCAAATTAAGAGGTGTTCACTGCATAGTCATATGCAGGGGAAACCACAGAGGGTTGTTAGTCCCAAGCATATAGAAGTTAGCCAATATGGCTTTCCTGGTGTATTGCCACAGCAAATGACAACACAAAATTGATACTAGGCAGACCAGCAGAAGATCTGCAAACACCACAAAGGAGCTGGATCTCTACAGTTGTCGTAGCTGTGCCTCCTGCAGTTTGTTATAACATCACTTGCACATGGAAGCAGATGGTATGCTACGTATAAATTTACTATGCTGCTCTTTCACAGATTTTTTTTCAGCTCCGTCTGTGCATTTTTATTCAAAAGGGGACCATATGGTCCCTGTGAGGTAGTTTATAAATAATTGTATATTTACAGTAGCAATTGAAACCAGAGTCACATGGTTACCTTCAGGAAGGCAGCTGAAAGTAGCTGGGCACTATAGGGTTTGGAATGATTTCCTCAGTACAGCACAGAGATACGTAATGAATAATTAAACAGAAATTGATTTCACATGGCCTTCCTGATTGCATTTGTTCTGCTACT
The DNA here is from genome assembly GCF_000696875.1 of Nestor notabilis. NCBI lineage: Eukaryota > Metazoa > Chordata > Aves > Psittaciformes > Psittacidae > Nestor > Nestor notabilis. Next base: position 13,659 of record NW_009942358.1, on the reverse strand, counting down.
GCTGCAAAACACAAGGTTCCTAATCAGACCTGGTCAAAGAGAGATGGGGCCATGCACACTCTGACAGCATTGCTTCCATCCGTCATTTGCAGGCTGGAGCAATCACCTCATGTCCCCACTCTGCCAGGGCCTGGATTAAGCTCTCCATGAAGAATGGCCTAGGAAAGATGGTGCTGTCTCACCAGTTTACCCTCCTTTACTTCACCCTTGCAGTCTGCAGGGGCTGGTTTGAACACCTAGCTCAACCCTTACCCAGGAGAGAAGTTTTTCAGGTGCAGATGGTTGGAGGACAGCAGGTATCTGTCCTCCTGACAGCTAGCACCACTTCCACAATGCTCCAAGGAATAAAGGTTCCTGGAAATGACTGCCACGCTTGTGCCTCTTTCTGCTTGCCCTTCCTCTACCTCCCCATGCACTAATTGACCATACTTCATTTCAGTCTCAGCAAAAAGCAAATTTACTTTAGAAAAAAGCCCAACTGTTTGAAGAAACCAGACCTAAGTTATTCATGTAAAACCCCAACCTTTTTCAAGGGGCCACCCCTGCCCCCCTGAATATTTTCAGCTCTGCCCTTGTTTTTGCACATAAAGAATGAAAGACAAAACTGCACCTCCCTGTATCAAGGGAGGGTGTGCAAGGTCAGATGTCTCACATGCTCAGTCTCCCCACTGGGGATAAATTGAAGGAGGATAAACTCCTGCCTAGGTCAATAAATAAGAGTGCTTCACATCGCTATCACTGGCCAGGATATGTCAGTGAGAGCACTCTTCCGGAGAGTTCAATATCTCTTTGTAAATCCTGACTACTCATTTGAGGGCTTAACTGGAGACGTTGGAATAAACATGACCCCTGACTTCCTAATCCCACACCTTCAGCGCAAGATCCAGGCTCTTCTGGTCACAGACAACCCTGTACTCCAGTTCCTACCTCATTCCCCACACCGTGGCACATTGGTTTTTATGTGTCTAAGAATTAATACTGGATGAAAATGAAGATAAAAATTATTCCATCTAGGAGGCAACATTATAATTTTCTTTACTTTCTGTTCTCTATCACTTGCACTGCTGATGGGTAATGAGATTTGCTTTTCATCATGATCCTCTGGGTTGATGCCTAAAAAGAGGGCTGCAGGCTGTGATTTACCAAGCAGGAAGGCAGGATTATATGAGTTATGTAAGCAAGGCAGCAATATCAATCACGAACAAAATTTAGGCTCATTCCAGTGTTGTGTTGAACCCTGCCCTCTCCCCTTCAGCTTGAGGAGAAAAATTGCAATGACCTGAGAAGTGGCTTTCAGGCACTGTCCCTCCTACTCCTTTCCAGCTTGGCTGTTCACACTGCCAGATACTGCTGGCATCTTTTGTTTCAGTTATCCAGCACGTTCATCAGTACCACATGCAGCAACGTGCGCCAATGTGTTTCTCCTACACAAATAGAAAATAAAAGTATAACACACACTTGCAACCCCTGCCAACTAAGTCTACTCCTGGTTCAGTCATCCTGGGCTCGGGCAAGGCAATGGTTTGCCCACTGAGCACATGGTGACGAGCACAGCCAGCCCTGAGCTCTGCCATTGCAATGGCATATGGTGGGCAATGGAGCAGGCTGGATTCACAGCATCATCCTTCAGAGATGTTGGGCCTCAGTGGTACTCCAGTTGTTTGCTTTTAGAAAGCTATAAGAGGCATTGCCTGGACTTGTTGCTGTGTCAGCACTTGTGAGGTGGTTACAGCATGGTCCTCTGGCTGAAGAGGGCTGCCCACCTGAGTCCCCACCACAGCTGCTGGCCATCCTGCCTTTCCCCATGCCCTGGGTAGGTCACTTCGTGAAAGCATCTGCAGCAATGTGAGCTGCCACAGTGAAAGCCACCCACTAGGGACTTAGCTGGTATCTTTCCCAGTGCTGCATGTAAGCTTTCTGCCTGCTTTCCTTGCGTAAGGACTGAGAAAGGAGTTCTGTTTTTCATTGTTTTTCTTTCTGAGCTTGACAACCAGACTGTTTGCAGTAACAGAGTAAAGTACAGATTAACGTGTTTCCATTATCAGGTCTAATGTCTGACTCCACAAAGTTATTTAGGCTCCTAATAATAAACATGAGCACCAGCGTGTCCTAGATTTCCAAACTGAAATGCCTCTGAAGATCTGGGTCTAAGTGGCTGTAAAATCATGAAAGTAATTATACACAGAGGGCTACCAAGTACATAGACTAAACAGCTAAAAAATAGAGATTGCTTTTTGCTAATTGCTTTCGTTAATAGTTATTTTGCTGCTATTGGTGATAATAGTTCAAACGCCTTTTCTCCTGATGATATCCCCATAAGTGTTCCAATGCAATGCTCGATACAAATGCAGTGCACCAGTTCTGTGCTTCTGCAAAAGCTCCAGAGGGTAAAACTGGCATAAAAATGAGAAACATAATTTTTTTACTAATACCTAAAAATACTGGATTTTTAAAAGTGTTATTGCTTCATATAATCTACAGTATTATTGGTTTAGCCATCTTGCCTCTAAAGGCACAGACACATGTTGTAAATACACAGGACCAGAAAATACACTGATGCAAACAATAATTTTGCTGATTTCATCAAAGTGGCTTTAATTTTTGTTAAGAGACAGCAGATACAATAGTATCTGTCATCTTTTTTTAGCTTTACTCCAGAACTCCACATTGTCCCTGGCATAATAAAATGACACCTTCCACAAAGAGAAGAAATTCATTGACTCCACATTCTAAACAAGCCATTGTTAAAATAAATGGAAGTCTCTTAACAATAGTGAGTCAGATGGATCTGACCTCTGCGGGTGGGGCTTTAATGATGTCCGTTGTGTTTAAGAGAGTACAGTATTGTAATAATATTATTCATTGCATACCAAGAGTTCCATTAAAGGCTTGACAATCCCAGGAAACGATGCACATCCTCACTTACAGTACTGCTAAAATGCTAAATATGTCCGGTCATATAAAGCCTGATCCTGTGGAGTTTTGGCATTGCCACTTAATAGGAACTAAAAACATCTCCGGCCGTTCCCTTTCCCTAAGGGACAGTTATTGTGCTCAATCACAGCTTGCTGCTTTCTCTAAAAAAGGATAACTGGGATAAAAACACAGCAAAACCAAGTGCCATTGCTGCTGCACAATGAAGCGTTTGTGAGGGGTGGGAAGGAAGGGAGTGAATAACTGGTTATGTGGCAGGGAAAGCCAGGAACCGTTAATTTATAGCCTGTAGAGGACAGAAGGACTGCTGGAGGGAATGAAATCATAACATGACATAAAAGCAGTGTATCTGCAGAGCCTGTGGTTTCTCCAAGCCAGTTTGGTTGTGACTTGGAGTTCCTGGCCAGCAAACCATCCTCTCAAAGGGTGACATGCTGCCACCTACCACTTCAGGGTGCAGCGCGGAGCAGGGGACAGTTCACCAGGCCCTCCTGACCTGCTGGTGGAAAGGCCCATTGAGACAGAGAAATCCCGGCATCTCCTGCAAATGATGAGGCTAATTTATACTTGCCCGATGAATAGTTTTGGACTGATTTCATCGCAGTGAACAGAAATCTTGGCTGAACGGAGTTACTGCAGAAATCCTTTATGTTTTTTGTGGAAATACAGGATGTTGTCACTCAGTTATACTTCTCATTCACAGCTAGTAGCGTCTGCAGAAACAATCACACCTTTTTCTGAGTCACAGGCTGTGTTTTAGATCCTGACAAAATACTTTTTCAGGTAGAAATAAGACATGATGTTCAAGCATTTAGAAAATAAAACCTTTCCCCTAATCTTACATTTTCATTGCAGCAGTTAGGTCTGCAGCTGGGGTCCTGTGCCCGCTGGTATTCAATCCCGCTATTTAGCTTTGCTGAAGCACTTACTAAATCTCTTGCCTGTTGAGAACTGCTTTTTGTTCATTTGTTTGTTTGGTTTTGCTTTCTCGCTATTTGCAGGCCTACTGATCACGTAGGTCTGGAAGATACCAAGCAGGAAGCCTGCCAGCAGTCTGGGAGACAGCATCTCTTGACCCAAAGCCAGGAGGTGTACCTCTCGGGATGTTTTGACCTTCGTCTCCTCAAACCTAGCTCCACCATGTGGCTAGTTGAGTTACTTCGCATCTTCTGCAACTCCAGTTGTCTAATAGTCGCTTGGTGGCTGGTTTGCAGGCGCTGCCGCAGGAAGGTTGTCTGAAGGGACTTTCCAACTGATCATCCTGACTCTCATTTGGAGACGAAGCCCTATTCAGAGAGGATTTTGCATTGTTTCCCTCAATTAACTAAGTATTTAAAGCTTGATAAAATAAGGGCACTTGCAGCCAGTATATATAGAGTTTTTGTTTCCACTAAAAAATGTCAAGAATTATTAGCTGGAGTAAATTGAAAACACACATTTTTCCCTCTAAAAAAAAAATTATAAATCTGCTTTACAGAAATTAGTGTGGAAATCCACACAAACTACTGCACCAGGAAGTGCTCCCAGGAGCTGTGGGGCCCATGGACAAGCTGGCTGACAGGAGTTGTCCCCTGCCACATGCAAGCCTAAGGGCCCAGCTTGCCACACGGACACCTTTAGAAAAAGTTCAACCTACCCAACTTATTCCAGGGAGGTTGGCTGAACATGGAGCACCCATCGCATCTCTGCTGGAGAGGTGCAGTTTCAGATCTAATTTCTGTTAAAAGGATACAAAGTTTTATTTGGGGTCTCTTTAGCACTTCTATTATAGACTTTAAAGTAGCTGGAAGAGATTGGTAGGCAAAAATAAACACTCTTGTACTATGTGCTTAAAATGTTCTGTTTGAGCAGCATACCCCAATACTTGAAACATAAGGTTTGTCACACCTGAGGGATGGGCTCAGCCATGCTCTTAATGTCTAATTGAGCAGGTCATTACTGACTCCCCATAACAGCTTAATGTTATTAATAGCTACGAAATATATAATGTGCTCCCTCAGCAGAAACGTGGCTTTCTGTTTTATTAAAACTTTATAACATTTCCACCTCACTAACCTGGGAGGATGACATTTATATGATCAACTTAGCTCTCTAGCCTACCAATTCAGAAATTTATAAAGCAGCTCATTTAATTTGATAGCATTTTCTTTTCTTTTTTCCCCATACTTGCTGAAAAGCAGCTTAGCAGAAAAGGTCCTGGGGGGTTTCAGGTGGACACCCAATTGAACACAAACCAGCAAAGTGCCCCTGCTGCCAAGTAGGCAAAGAGTATCCTGGGCTGCATTAGGCGAAATATTGCCAGCAAGCTGAGGGAGGTGATCCTTCTCGTCTGCTCAGCACTGGGGACACCCCACCTGGAGTGGCGGGTGAAGTTCTGGGTTCCCCAATACAAAAGAGAGACAGAGTTACTGGAGAGAGTGCAGCAAAGGGACACATGGATGATGAATGGATTGGAGCACTTCACGTAGGAGGAGAGCATGAGACAGCTGGGACTGTTCAGCCTGGAGAAAAGGAGGCTCAGGGGGATCTCATCAGCGTGTACAAATATTTGAAGGGAGAGTGCAAGGAGGACAGAGACAGGCTTTTTTCAGTGGTGCCCAAAGACAGGACTCGAGGCAACAGGCACAACCTGAAACACAGGGGGTTCCCTCAGGAAATACTTTTTCCACTGTGAAAGGCAACTGAGCACTGACACAGTTGCCCAGGGAGGTTGTGTTTTCCATCCTTGGAAAAATTCAAAAGCCATCTGGACATGGTCCTGGGCAACTGGCTGCAAGTGGCCCTGTCTGAGCAAGACAGGGTTGGACCAGATGACCTCCAGAGATGACTCCGAACCTCACCCATTCTGTGATTCTGTGAATCCTGTCTGATAAACAAATCAATACACAACAGGTCACAAAGATACATCCAGTGTGACAAGCACACGCAGACCATGAAGGGCAGCGGTTCACTAAGGAGTTGCTGTGGGCAACAAGGGCAGTTACCTGCTGGCGCTCTGCCTCCACAGGTCTGCAGTAACAGCAAGGTGTGGGGGGAAGAAGATAACAACAGTGTTGGTTCCTTTGATAGCTGGCCAATTGGGTTTGACAGCACAGATCCCTTCTTATGTCTGACATTACCATTTACAGGTGTGCAGGTGCTTACAGCTTTGGTTAGATTTTCTTCTAGCATTTTAAATTCAAAGGACTAAGAAACTTCAGGTGGAAAAAGCTCTGCTGGAAAAAAAAATAAATCCTATCTATCTTAACTGTTGAAATGTAACCATAGGAGAAAAAAAATAAACCAAAACAGCGAAAAAACCCCAGAGGCATGTGATGATGGACCTAGGAAACAATTACATTTGTGCCTAATTTTATATCCCATGAGTAATCTCAGCGACTCAACAAAACTCTTCATAGTGCAGGAAGCTCAGCACATCCTCCAGTCCAGCTCGGACAGAGGCTGCATTAGCTTGAGCACCATAACATTAACAACTCCTCCACCTAGCTGCCTTCTTCCATAATGTCAACCCAAGCAGCTGCAGAAAAGCAGAGGCTCCTTGCAGTGTTATTCTGGGGGAAGTGCCAGAAATTATTTATTTCAACAGACTTTTGAACATGCTGTACTATTATTCTTAGAGTGTATTAAGTGGGGTGTACTGTTAGTAGAGTGGCTGCTTAATTTTTGTTTTGAGTAAAAAGATTGTTTATTATACACTAAAAATATACCAGCAGTATTATATATCATTAGGGGATGTTCTTTTTAGTGGTGCCTGTATTAGCAAGTCTGCTATGAAAAATGTGTTTATCATATAGCCAACAGCACTTCAGTTTGTATTGGACCATTAGCTAGCAACCTCACGGGTGACTCTATTGCTGTTTCTGGGTGATCAGCTGGGGATTACTGCCTAGGGACTGTAATAACATAGCCCAGTTTGGGTGCAGTAAATCACTAATGTCCAAATTATGTTATCAACATAAAGTATTTGATAATAATACAAAGCTAAATGACTGTTTGGAAAAGCTGATGACAGTGGTGTTGGTTGGTGCTGATGTAATTCGTGTGAGTTATACAGCAAACAATCTGAAGTCTGAAATGATTTTTTTACAGGTTATGGCCAAGTTTTGCTCTTATTTTAGTCACTTGGATTATTGCCTGTGGTGCTCAGGACATGACATTTGCTGAATGCATTTAAAGAATGCATTTAAGGAAACATACACAACTCTCAAACTAGTTAATGGAAGTTAATAGAAGAAACGGTCTGCAAGTCCTCCGAGAAGGTGCCCAGCCCCTGAGAGCCGCTGCCTCAGAGCAACTCCTCTTCCAACTTGTGTGACACTGAATTACATTTCTGTTTTCTGCTTTCTCTGAAGAAAACCCATGCAACCAACACAGAGGATCAACAAACTGACTTGGCAGACTCATACTTACTGAAAAGATGAAATAAACTATCTCAAAATAGAAACAATCAAGTAGAATCACCTTTCCTTGTCACTACCTCATCAACTCTACCAGCACTACCTGAAGTGAATGTGGATCATCTCCTGCCCAATCTGAGTATTTCCAGACAAGCTCGGTTAACTGATGTGAAGCAATCCAAGGGGGTATTACTATCTCTATTTATCTGCTTTTCCCTTTTGCTCATGGTTAGTGCCTTACACCAGGCAGCAGAAACAATGTCTCAAATTGCACAATGTATTGATGTACAGAACCATCAGTTTGGGATTTATTTGTTATTTGTTGTGATTTGTTGTTTGTTTTTCCTGAAATGCAAACCTTCAGGAGAAAGACAGCTTAGACAGAAGGGGAAGGTAACTTCTCTTGGTATGAACAAGAGAGATGTTTTCTGGAGCCGCTGTTCTGCATCATGTTCTTTAACTTCTCTTGGATCACAACTAGATGGCATGGTAATTTGGATTTCACAGACTTCCCTTCATCCTCCAGTTACTGCCATTGCTAAACCACAGAGTTACAGATACAGAATTCATCAACAGGGGGAAGAGCAACTACAGGGAATTTTGAGAAGTGTGGTGTATTCAAAACCTCAAGGAAGGGCAAATGGCACTGCAAGTCTCAAAATGTTGGACAACTGAGGAAGAAAAAGATTTCAAGCCAGATTTTGTATTGATCTTTATTGATTAACTGTAGCAGTTAATCAATACTTTGGAGATAGTAAGTCTGTGCTAAACATTCAGCATTTTAAATTAAATATATAGTAGAACCAGCAAAGGCCAAAAAATGTTCCTAACCTCCTGAGTTAAATAAGGAAGATCAGGCAAATCAATCTGCCCTTATCTAGCATGTAAAAAAATCAACTAATGGACCTTTTGCATCTGTTTGAAAACTAAAAACTTTTAGATATTCATAGGAGTACAAAAATATTGATTCCCGTTAAACAAATCTATTAAAAATGCAGTTTTATAGTATCCTCCAGTATGATTCAGACTGCATAAGCTTTTGATAGATGAGAGGTTTCTACCCCTTAGGGTAAACAAAAAGAAGAAAAAAAGATAGGGAAGGAACACTGGTTTATAAGTTCATTGATGTAAAAGAGTTCTGGCATGCAACAGGGGCAGCAGCACCTCCATCTACAGAGTCCAGCTGCATGGTACAAATTAGGAGTCAACATGCAAATAACAACACACCAATCAATGATCCTTTGTGACAGGCCTCAGGTTGCATTTCGTAGCGGTCCTTCAGTTCTTCATTAACACCCAGGTATGCCTAGTTTATTACCTGTTTGTAATAAAGACATGAGCTAAAGAAGTCAAACTAAGGAATGTGCAGTTAATAACTGCTTTAGCTAAACTATTGTAAAATAATCAGAAAGGTGCAGTTTATCCATCATGTCATTAACCAGCGAATCACAAAATGGTTTGGTTGGAAGGGATCTTAAAGATCGTCTAGTTCCAACCCCTCTGCCATGAGCAGGGACACCTTCCACTAGACCAGGTTGCTCAAAGCCCTGTCCAACCTGGCCTTGAACACTGCCAGGGATGGGGCATTAAATCAAGAACATTAATGGGTTCTTTCCTACATCAAGGAGAAAAGAAAGATGAGACCTTTCTAGAAGTACATTAAAAATCAGTCATTTAAAAATTCAGCATATAATTAAAAATATTCTTCTTCCTACTGCCATATCAGAAAAGTATACATTATTTTAATTTATAAGCTTTCTGTATCAAGAGGATTACAGTAAAGAGTTTCACAAATAGATGGCTGAATCTACAGCAGGCACGGGCTTAAGACTGAGAAGCAGAAACACTTTCAGTGTTGGCTGAGAAGGAGGAATCAAAAGCTGAGCCTTGCCAAGCTGCCTATTTATGTAATATTAAATTATAACCATAAGGGCACTGATCTATCTTAAAAAGACTTATCAGACAATATTTAAGCAAATAATGCAGAGATTAATGCAAAAAAAATTAAAAAAAAAATCAAGAAATTAGAGACATACAAAATGTAAACTAGTACTTTTAGAAAGAAGAGTATGAAAAAGCAGAAATGGATACTGGGTTCTCTGCCATTCCTTGGTCTTTTGAGACTGCAGGGTTTTTGAAGGAGTGAGCTATGCAGCTGCAATCATGTAGCACATCCTTGGGCAGTATCTGAAAGCAATCATAATCACAGTTACTAGCCTGAAACACAAAATCCCTGGCTGTAGCTCACAGCGCCACCAGCGCCTAGTACATGCTGCACCTTCACAGTGTACGGCTTGCATGAGTGTTTCATGCCAGATTTGTCCTGGGCACTTGTGAAGCATATGTGTGTGTCTGACTCACACATGTTATGCCCCATTACACCACTTGATGGAAACACCTAGCAGCCATCCTATAGCTTGGTGTGAGAAGAGGTTAATAGAGGAATAAGGAATGTTTAATTGGTTTTTTGCTTATTCTGTTTATTTGCACAAATACAAAGGACTCAGCTTCCCTAAATGTTTCAGCTGTACTCTTGAGTTTTCTCTTGGTTTTACTGGTTAACTCCGCTCCCTCGCATCCTCCTCTCTCTCTCTCATGCACAGCCCCACAGCAAAACCCCTCTGCTCAGAGAGTTCAAGCCTGCATGTGCTTTGGCTTTTTAGCTATCTCCTATAGTTCCTCTGAGATGAAGTGCAGTAGTTACACCCAACACTTTCAATCATATTTATTACAACCTGTTACAGCAAGTTTGAGTGAAACCAGTAAGCCTGTTCAGGGTGGTGAGGAGGACCATTGCATAATGAGGTTCAGCTTAAGGCCAATGTACTAAATCGGTTAGACAGGTCACCATCCCACAAATGAGAACACATAACTTGGAAGACAAAAAGAACGTGGGCTATTTTTGCTAAGGAGTGCACTGTTGGGTTTTTGTTAGAAATGGCAAGGTATGCACATACTATATGCTGCTGTGAAAAGCTCCAAGCGTTTTTTGTCTTAAGACTGTGAATAAATGTGGTTGGTCACAGCTCACTGCTAGAATATTCAAAAATGCTCATGGGAACTCTTGGAATAATTGAAGAATGGTGTCTCCACGGTGGGATAACACCCATCCCATTTCTTGCTGAGGAAACGATATGGTTATATATTATAAATTATGGATAATTATCTCACACCCTGTTTCCTCATAGCCCTAAACACAGGAAGCCTTTTCTTTTTCATTAGATTCAATCTTGCTGTTAATAACATCTTTCATTTCTACAGTGGGACGTATTCCAGAGGATTCCAGTCTATCTATCTCCACAGAGCACAGTTGAAGTGTGACCACGACCTGGCATGGCAAGAGGAAAATTCCAGCCAACCAATACAAAATTCCTCTGATCCTATATAAAAGGGTTGCTGCTGTCCACAAGGAACTGAGAAAGTCTGATTTCCTAGGGTTTTGTCCAAGATCATCTGTTTCAGAGCCAGAACATGCCTTAATTGAACAGGAAACTCTCAGGAACTGACACATGGTTCCTGGATATGGAGATTCAGTGAATCTGAACTGTGTGCTGCCAATTTTTATCTGATCTGATCCCACCCATTGGATTCTTTTGAAGCTTGGTTTTGCCAAAAATTAAGCCAGCAGGGGGGTTTGTATTTAGATTACTAAATAGTAAACATGGCTGGTTCAAACAGCAATAGTAGAACCAATTATAGCTGATTAATCTCTTCTAATGAGTTAGAAGACCAAAAAAAAGCACCCAACCAATGCAGAGGTTTGATAACTTTGTTTCCAACATGGCCCCTAGCATTTATTCAAACAAATACAAGAAAAAAAACAACCAACCAACAACAAAAAAGGCAAAAGTCTTAAATTCCTCGTTAGTGTGTGTTTACTCATCCCACTTATTCTCACTTACAGAACGTCATGCTGTTTCCAATGAAACCATGCATGCAAATGAAAAAAGAGAAAAAATTCTCTATCAAACATTTTTTTTTAAATTAGAGAAGAATTAAAAGCTCTAACATGGAAATAACGTGCTCAGTGCAGCCAACTATCTGAGGCATCTTGATATACAAAACACACAACCTACTTAGGTGGCAGACATACATATGGCAGAAGTTCAAAATGAGGGATTCCTTAAAAGCAATGAGAATGCAATTACCCAAGACAGAGATTTGAGGACAGTACTTTATTATGACAAGGAGCTAATCCACCCAGGGGTTTTCCAGGTTTTTGGGTTTGGGGCTTTTTTTTCATAGTTGCCCAGGGCAGTTGCGAATGCTCCAACCCTGACAGTGCCCAAGGCCAGGCACAACAGAGCCTTGGGTGACATGGTTTAGTGTGTGGTGTCCCTGCCCATGGCAGGGGGGTTGGACCTAGATGATCTTAAGGTCCTTTCCAACCCAAACTATTCTATGAGTCCACGATTCTATGATTCTACAATAGTTATTAAACAGAAGCTGTAGTTAAATTTCAAATTAAAGCAATAATCAAAATTCATTGGTGGAAAGAGGGAGAGAAGGGAAGATCCCCACAAAAATTCTGGAAAAAGTAATACAATAGATGAATCATTCATTGCTCAAACAAGCATAAGTCAAATACCTCTTTACCTGCCATCTTTGCCTCAGTTCCCAGCAGTATTTCATCTGTCCCTTCAGGCCAAACCCTTCTTGATTTTTGAGAAAAACGCTAATGGGTATGTGTATGAGTGGAGCCTGATAATTTATTAATGTGCCTGTATCACAGGGTTTGCAGAGGTTAGTAAGAAATCAGAGTTCATAACCCCATATTTTTATATCCCTTAACAAAACCTAAACTTCTCACTCCCCTTTTCACCAGGCACAGAGCAGACAGAAGGAGCTACATCTCACAGTGCCCTCCTCCTTTGACAGAACTGACCAACTGCTCATCCTTGATGGGCTGGTTCTGGGAGCAGATACCCAACTGGACAGCATTGGCCTCAGCTGGAAACCTCCATGGCTGGAACTTCATGTACACATAGGAAAACTCAAGACATGTTTGCCAGAGCTGACAACAGTGAGGTTCCAGATTTTTCCCTCCATAGTAAACAGCCCAAAAATTGGATGAGAAAGGGCCAATGCTTTTCCTCTGCTATTCTGTATCTTGAAATTGTGTGAGTAGCTACAAAGGCAGAACTGGAATGGACATCAGATACACAAGAGGATAAAACAAAAGTACAGACAGCACCTCACTCCTCTTTCTCGTCAGTTTGCCTGGCTCTTCTGTGCAGCATGAGTAGACGACAGCAATGTCTTCATGACTTATGACAGAAGCAGTGAATACCGAGGCTTTCTCTGCATCTGTGAGTCCCAAGTGACTCACTAGTCATTTTAATTAAAAGACTCAACAGTAACAAGTAATAACATACAGCAGTTCTGTACAGCATGCCCTGGTTGCAACAAAGACCTTACCTCTGTGGCTGGCTAGTCAAACACACAGCTGCTTTTCTGCTACCGATCCCCCTTCTTAATTACTTCAGTGTCTTGTGCTAGGGTCATTCAAGATTCCAGTCTGTTCAAAGCACAGCACTGACTCATCTTTGTAATAGGGCTTTCTTTAATCCCAGACTTCAAAACCTTCAAAATCCTTCCTTTAGATGATCCCATGGAAGATTTGGGGAGTTCATTAACCTTAATAACTTAGTCAGATTTACCATAAACACTTTATCTCCATTCGTAAGTCTGTGCTTTCCAACCTATGGCTATAGTCTTGCTTCCTAATACATTTCCCTGCAGCCTGCTAACGAATCCATTCTTTTCCTTTCTTCCTGCGACTCTTCTTACACGCTGTCCCACAGGCTGCTCATAGTTAATTCAAGTTCTTCCGAGTTAATCCTAAATTAATACTTCACCAGTAATCATGGCACCTAATAAGGTATCGTCATTCTTGACAGGCTGACGCTGACACACACTGTACTTCACTCAGCCTGCAACGACCTCGTTCTGGACGCGAGGAGACGCTCAACCAAGCCTGGGGGAGCTGCTTCCCCTTCCCTGCGGTTTGTTGCTACGGCAGATGCGTTGCCCTGGGGGGGTTCAGCTGAGGGCTTGGCGCTCCCCACAGCCTCCAAGACCGTGTGGAGGAGCTATGGGCATACTCACACAGCCTGGCAGTGCCGCGATGGAGATGTATACAGAGGACTGGGGTGCCGCAGATGCTGCCGCACTGAACAGCTTTCTGTTACCGGGATGTATGACCATATGTGCAACTGCCCTAAAGCCACCAGCTGTACAACAGATACGGATTAAACCTCGCTCCTCCCGTGCGGCCCACAGGCACCCATCACCCCTGACCCCACCTCACGCACTCCTGAGGCGCACA
>NW_009942357.1:0-19985 GCF_000696875.1 Nestor notabilis | reverse complement strand
TATTTGCTACGTACCTACAGAAGTCTTTCCTTTTATCTTTCACATCCCTTGCCATCCATATCACTAAACTGAAAAGGTCCGTCAGGCACCATCAGGTGGACAAGGAGGACTGCATTAGAAAAGGGTGATAAGTACCTCAGGTCTGCTAACGGGCTTCCTTATATCTTACAAATCCTCTACATGTATGTCTTCCTTTTTCGATTTGTATTTGGCATTGTATAGCTGAAACACCTTCACCATAGAATTATTTACCTACATAAGCAGTTAAGAAAGTAGCAGGAGAACACTACATTTTACATTATTATTAAGAGTATTTCTAATAGTGTCCAGTAATCTTTACAATATTGTTTCTGTTATTAAGTAAAATTGCACAGAGAAGTTAACACTTCGTAAAGGAATAAAAAAGCTATTCTGCAAAAGGACAAAAAGTGGTCTTCCACAAAAAGATTTTGAAGTGTTGCTGATGGTCAATGAAATTCTAAAAGTACTGACAGTAGCACTGATTTTTATAAATTACAATATTTTTCTGCCTGCTTAAATAAATGATTGGAGAATAGGCAAGATGCTGATAGCAAGCTACGTACAAAAAGCTTAATTTACTGCAACATTCATACATTTGTGGCACACCAATAAGTAATCAAGGCAAAGAACATAATTAGACATGTCATAGAATCCTAGAATCCTAGAATCCTAGAATCCTAGAATGGTTTGGGGAAAAAAATAGTGATGCAAAATCTGATTACTCAAGACAGCATAACTTTATTGGTATCAAAATCACCTAATTAAATGCACCTGCTTTAATAATACTTGTAAAATGTCACTGTCAGAACACACTATACAAATAATGTCTAGCAATGACTGAGCTTTCTTTCGTTTTTGTTTAAGTATATGTGCTCACAGATCTGACCAGAAGCAACCTCCAGGTGCTCTCCGGAGTATTTTCAGCAGCTCTGATTTTCTGAGAGCACCTGAGTCTCAAGAGGCTACTGGCTGGAAATACAGATTCATGCAGAATGACCTGGGGAGATGCTCTGCAGACCAAAGTCTTTCCTCATTCTGCTCACAACCCCTGTGCAAGAAAAATGCTTGTCTCTTTCTCTGGCTAGAGAATTGAGTTAACAGGGTCTGAATTTCCATTCAGAAGTCCAAGTGGCTGTGGCTGGTGCTGGGTTCATCTGAGAATTAGGAACATGGTGCAAGACCTGATGAGCTGTTCTTGATTAGCTGGATCACAAGTGGTGACTATTGTTTTTGCAGAGTACAGCTAAAGCCTTACATGATGTTCAGATTCATTGACCTGATGCATCATGTTAGTTTAGATGATACAATGCAGTCATGCTGTGGTCACACTGCCAGAATGAAAATTAAATCAGAATTACCCACCTCAGGGTGGGAAATATGTTGTCACTTATGGTGCCTATATTTCTTCTCAAATTCATGTGGAGATTTTGCTCAATAGATGTAATCTACACCTTTGCACTTCTCTCTACCATACCAAAATTTCGGGATTTAGCAGGCAGATAAGGGTATCCTGAGGTGCATATTGATTTCATAATGTAAGTAAGTCTCTTCCAAGACAAAAAAGGGCAGAATCTTTTAAACATTTCACCAATGAGAAGTAACACAGGTGCCAGGTTCGTGTTAGAACTTTAGTCAGTCATGCTACAGAAAAATCCAACACAGTCTACCTCCCTTCAGAAAGAATTCGTATTAAGATAACTAGGCTGCTTTGAAACAGCAGCAGCCAGAGCCATGTTGCCAGCATCCCACTGTAATTTTCTTGTGCATGTTTTATCCTTTTGAAGTAAACAAAGTTTTGCCTTCACACATCTTTACCACTTGTCCTCTTGCCTCCTGTCCTGTCATCCATCTCAGTCACACTGCTATTTAATTGCAAGCTCTTAACTGTGTTTGTCAAAGCCTGCATGAGTGGCCATAGTGTTGGCCACCTGCCTCCTCCTCTTCCTATGCCCCTATATGTGGATGGCAACCTCATGCAGAGACCACCACCTTGCTGCTGGACATGTCTTTTCCAGACAGGTACCTGATGTTCTGTGGTATTAGTGTTCTTCTACTGCAGCCATTCCCAAGTCCTTCCATTCCTTCTATGATGAATCATGAAGATCGTGGACACCTGCTGATTGAAAGCAGGGTGCAGATATTTAATTTTGATAATAAGAGCTGCTGCATTGTTTTGGGCAGGTGCGATGCAGGTAGTTTGAAAGCAGTGTTCAAGCCACCAATGGCAGCAGTCATTTATTGCTAGTCGGTATTTATCAGTGCAGCTAGCCAAATGGTCTGCAAGGTTTCGGCTCTTTTTACATTTATACAGTCATAAAGCAGCCAGATGCCACAACTTCAAACCAGCCCTGATGCATACACTGTAAATATTCTGCATTGATATGCATCTAACACTTACACACATCAAAAGAGGAGCAAAATTATGAAACTAGAGAAGTCTGAGCATTCAATACTTCAACACAGATAACTTGGGGGAAAAGATTTTACTCTGAGACAATCAGTTTGATATCAGGGACACTAATTACAACATGTTACATCATAGCTGATTTTTACTGCATCTAAAGTTTGTAACCTTAACATTATATGCATATATGTTTTCAATCTACATTTATGTTAACATATTTCTAGTCTGTACTAAAGTGCGAGTGAGTGCTGTGATAACCAGACCTCTGCAGGACAGTTTACGGTGGAGAACATGTTACAAATAACACATTGTAAGCATTAAGTCAAAAATGGCAAATACCACTTTTTAAATACTTTCCTTTAAGTATACTGCTGGTTTTACTCCTCAGTAGGGAAAAAAATAGTTTAATTTTTAACATCATTAAGCAGATTTCAATATGCACAAAGACAGTGTAGTGTTTTACATTGCTATCTTTCATTGGTAAAACTGTTTTGGAAATGAATTATGAAGCATATAGTCTGATGACGATACTCCTAATTGAGCAACTGTGGGAGCTAAACCTGTTCTTTCATGCCTGTCACTGGTGCTGGAGCTGCTGCAACAGCTCCCAACTTTATGTCGGACTGCAGCAGTGGAACAGGAGACATGCAAGCCTAATCTTTGTGCTTTTGGAAACTGAGTGTAAGGTACAACATATTCCCCTTTGGAGCCCATGAAAACTACAGTAATTTAAGATTGTGCCTGCGAAAGACAGAAGAAGGTTCGTGTTTCATTGTTCCTTGCATGAGCTTGCAAATAAGACAAACTTAGGCATAGTTTATATACATACAGTTTGAAATGCTGGTATTTTTAGTTTGCAGTAGAAGAAAAATGATTTCTTAGGATGGTCTGGAAACACATCAGCTATAGTTGGACTGTGTACATAACTATGAATCTTGTTGCATGCATGCAGAGACACCCTCAGAACAACTGGGGTATAATTTGGTAGAGATAAAATTATCAGCATTTAGGGAGAGAAAAATGTTTGTCATATCCTCATATCCCTACATACTGATTTGGTATTCTGTTTATAAAAGGCTTAGATCCTCCAGGAGTTTCTGCAGATAAAAATGCATATTACAGAGCCTTACATTAAGTAGTACATAAAAATTCTGGCAAATCCCATCTCATTCATTTTAGTTCAACGCTTTCTCCTCAAAAAGGTTAGTTCCATATTTCTCCAGGATTGTTTTATTTCCTCTGTTGTATAGAAATAAGCCTAACTTCTTTGATATGCAACCTGGTAGAGTATGAACACTATAGAATCATGGCATTGTTTAGATTGGAAAAGACCTTTAACATCATCGAGTCCAACCATAAACAAATGAAATACAATGTTTGATATGCAGTACACTTCTTACTGTCGTAGTGGTAAATTTAAGACACACATGATGCAAATTATATGTAACAAAGCACTTGTCAACAAGTTAAATGCATTTTCAATGCTCAGTAATATTTTATGAAGTCTTTTTTTGTCTTATTTTGACCTAAATAATTTTTGTTGATTTTCAGAAAAGTGAAAGTGGATTAAGTGGTAATAAGGCTAAGTGCATGTAAACTGGTGCAGAAAGCAATGATAAATGAAGGATATTCCTACACTATTCCAAAAATATTTGAAGCAGCACAGATGTAGATAGTAAATAACATTATTTGCATGCATCAGTGAGAATGTAGCTGACACACAGTGAGAATGTAGCTGACACAATGTCTGCAGAGAAAATAAATGTTCCTTATGTGGCCAACTGATATATTTGCTATCATTAATAGTAATATCACATTCTTAATTTTGTTGGAGTACCCCCTACTTCCAAGGAATACTGAAGCATTCCTGGTTGTAGCTAATGGGCCAGCACAGGACAAAGTGTACCCTGTTGCTCTTAGATTTGGCCTGGAGGACTTCCACATGCCAAAAATGAAAATAATCAAGAAAATGGGAAAATGGAGCTGCACTGACAGGTGATTGTTGGTTTCTAATAATATTGAACCAAAACCTAGTAGAACAGTTTGAACTGTCAAGTGCTGTCACTGTGAGTGCTCCAGGGTAGAAGCTGTCAATCATGAATGTTCCCCAGAAGGTGCTTTCCACAGTGAAGCTATAAGGCTCAGTCATTTATCCCAGCATTGGCAAATATTGGCATATGAGAAAGGCTTGTGCCTGTCCAAAGTATTCCTGTGTGATTTTGTGTTTTGTTTAGACTAAGCACCATCAGCTGTTCATACCTTCTCAATGCAACTGCATTGTTTTCTGATAGTGTATGGCTATGGCATCTAGAGCCTATGGAAGGAAACATTAAATATAGACTGAATAAAAATAATGTAAATATGTGGTTTTAATATTGCACATGGCTTTGATGACTTAATATCATCCAATATCCATGTCACTGGCACAATCATGGAAATGAAATTTCCTCAAGCTGTGAGTGTGAGCTTTAAGCCTCAATTGCCCCATATACAACAGCCACACAATCCATGAATTTTATTCCCATTTTTTTCATTAGATCACCTACGTTTTATCTCCCAGGTTTTGACTTCAAGAAATTAACTTTCTCTACTTGCTTTCAGCAATGTTTTTATTTTTTAATGTGCTACTTCTTACACATTACAGTTGAATTTATCCACATGACAGTTGAATTTATTATAAATAAATTTATATATCTATATACATACAGGTAGATATAAAAATCTCTGTATCTGTCTCCTTGGCATAGAGACACACAATGCTATGGCAATGCTTAGTCTCAGCAGACAAATAATTCATAATTCTGATGGAAAACTGAATTAAGGTGTATGTTTGGGTGTATGCTTGTGTAAACCAAATAGCAACTTCACAGATCAGGAAATGTGAAAAACTTTAAGCAAAAATGCAGTACATTTTGAATGTATATAGAAGTGTATGTAGGAGTATATATATGTGTGTGTGTATGTAAATACATATATATGTAATATTTCTATGATGGAAGAATGTAATTTGGCTGCAAGGGACTTTCAGCATACAAAAAAGAATTGCCAAATGTATTCAAACAAATTTGTTAAAGAATTGCATTATTAAAAACTGAGGTCATCTTTCCAAACACTGTACAAGAATTTCTTCCAGAGTTTTCACTAGGCCCGGCATTTTATCATTTGTGTAACGTCAGGAATGAATCATGTCTTTTGCTACCACATGTCTATGATGTTTTGCCATGCTCTGCTGAGCCCTCGTCAGCAAGATAGTCTCTGCAGGGTGTTTCTCCCACCTACTGTCCAGAGTTAGTTCCGTCTGATAACATTTCAAATCAAAGCTTTTTTAGAATCCTGCTGGTGTAACAACTCTGGCTTCTGAGCCGTCAAAATGCAACCAGACTTCTGCTTGCAGATAATTTCACAGCCATGTCTGTCAATGAGGCTTTCAGGTACTATGTGAAGTCCCAAGAAAATTGAAGGGATCATGTGAGGTTCTTTTGTTTGCTTTCTAAATGGCCATTGCATATTTCAAACATGCATTATTTGGACAAGCCAAATAAAGCTGCTTTTCTTTAAGGTTGTCTTTTGCCGTATGTGTAATAAAAAATAGAAGTAAAGAATGCAAAGAACTTTAAAAAGCTATGCTGTACCCTGACTTAACCTCTGACCTTTATGCTTTTGTGCACCAGCATAATTGCAGACATACATATCAAGTATCTCTTTCATAACCAAAGTTCAAAATGTGCTGTCATTATAGAATCATCTCAGCCTTAGAAATGCATATCTGAATATAGCAGATAAAATCAGGGTTCATATAACCAGATTGCATTTGTACTTCTGGAACTACTAGGAATTAGTATGTTGCCATTCTGTTGTTGTTGTTAATTTAGTAATAATTTGCTTCACCCATAGTGCTACAAGCAGAATGAACAAACTACCCACTTAAAATCAAGAAAAGCTGTGCTTTTTATAGTAGATACTTTTTTTTTCCCCGCAGTTTTCCCTGTTGCTCTTGTTCAGGATAGAGTATGGATCATTTACCATGGAGAGTCACAAAGAACTTTTATATCAGGGTAACCCCTAAATATCTATAGAATTATTTATTTTGGAAAAGACCTTTAAGTTCATGGAGCCCAACTGTTAACCCAGCACTGCCAAGCCCACCATTAAAACATGTCCATAAGTGCCACATCTACACGTCTTTTGAATACCTTCATGGATGGCGACTCCCCCACTGCCCTGGGAAGCCTGTTCCAATGCTTGACAACCCTTTCCATGAAGAATTTTTCCTAATATCCAGTCTAAACTTCCCCTGGTGCAGCTTGAGGCCATTTCCTCTTGTCCTATCACTTGTTACTCAGGAGAATAGACCAACCCATCCTCTTTCTCCTTTCAGGTAGTTGTAGAGAGTGATAAGGTCCCCCCTGAGCCTTCTCTTCTCCAGACTAAACCCCCCTGGTCCCTCAGCCGTTCCTCATCAGACTTGTGCCCCAGGCTCTTCACCAGCTCCATTGCCCTTCTCTGGACCCACTCCAGCACCTCAATGTCTCTCTTGTAGTGAGCAGCCCAGACTGAACACAGTACCTGAGATGCAGCCTCATCAGTGAAACCCTTTGGTTTCTGTTTCGTAAGGTCCTTCTAAAATCAAAAGAATGTGTAAGAAAAGCTTCATTTTCTTCTTCTGTGACTTTGCAGTTTAAAAGGACTGAAATATCTAACTTCTATAGTCTTGGGCATGATCTCTAGTTCTGGGGTGAGACTTCTGCCCTGTGATATAAAATCAAGTTCCCTGTGCTAGTAGTATCTTGTGAACTTGGGATCTCTAATGATCTGTGTGCAGTGCCTTTAGCCAAGATTTTCATTGAAGCTTATGAAGATAAGTGCACTAGTACACATGAAGGAGGTTAATCAGGCCCTTTTTTGTGTGTTTTGGGGCTAACAAAAAGACTACTGTTTAATCCCAACTGAAATGTAGTGCAGTGCTTGCTCTGAGCAGAATATTCTCATCTAGTTCCACAAAGCCTTTAAATCTGATTGATTTAACAGGACATTTGGGAAAAACATGACAGTTACATCCACTGTGGGTATAAACTTAGGAGTGTCTTTTTAACCAGCTTGGCAAAACATTTCTTCAGGGACTTGCTGGGAATCCACAGCGAGGAAAAATACTTAAGATGCCATTGCTCTAAAAAATACAAACCTTATATTAATGCCTGTGTTTTTTAAAATACAGTTTTCTGTGAGAAAAATTAACATTTTCACTATTGGATACCATAGCAAATTTGAAAATCATATTCTTTCACTGAGTCATCTGATACAAGCACAATAATCTGTTGCAAGTCAGTACAAAAATTACTGCTCATTTGTGTTATTGTAATAGAGGTATATATTCTGCTGCCTACAGAGCAAATAGTTAAGAAACAGTCTGCTCCATGGAGCTGCAATGCATGAGAAACATCTACTTAGAGTTAGTGGAGAAAATCTGTGAACTGCATAACAGTAATTTTTTACTTGAATTCGTGATAGAAAGCTACTTAGCAGTCTGCTGCAGCAATAATCCAAAGATCTTTTATTTCTGTTTGCCAGCCAATGTAATGCTTTGCTTTCTAATAGAAGTTAATTTACATTAAAACATACTTTTTTCTAGACTTTTTCATGGTAGATGCCATTAGTACGTGTTCAAGTTTATTTCTTGATTTATACACTTAAAATGAATTTTTAACCAACAAAGTATGAAAATGGATGTGTCACAACATCTCCCACATGCCTGAAGTTGACTGAAAAATTCCAGTTTTGCCAGGCCTTCCACAAAGGTGCAGATTCTTAGACAGTAAACACTGTGTTTTAATAAATTAGGCTTATACCCACCCGACAGAGCAAGGGCTGCAGGAACCGTTTAAAAGATTAATCTTTGAGAAGCAACTGCTGGGAACACAAGGAAAAAACAAGAAAAGCAAGAAGTATCTGTTGGATCTACAAGGAAACACATCCTCCAGAGCTGAAAATACGTTCTTTTCAGATTTCTTAATGCTGTGATTTCACAGACTTCTCTGTTGGTGCTCAAAACTTTTAAGTTAGGGTTTTGACTTCATTAATAATTTATCATCTCCTATCTTTCTGGCAGACCAGACTTCACCCTCTGTGGTATGTGTACAGCTCTTTGTAGCTGTAACAGATGTCAGTATGGGTTGTATGGGTATGTGCTAATGTAGAATTTGCAAATATTCTGATTCAAATATTACTTTATTTAGGATCCAGCTTTGTTTATTGTAGAAAATAGATATGGTTTTGAGAGGACCATGTTTGCTTTTCCAACCGTAGCTATATGTTTCTCTTTTACTGTCTCTGGTTCAAAAAATAATTGTTTTCTTCTTTTTAAAAAATGTTAATTGCAGTTAGCTATAACCAAAGTATGTGTAGGGTTAACGTTGTCAGTCTTCATATATTGAAAAATGACTCAAATGTTTTTACTAGCCCACTAAGTGTGAACATGATATAACATTTGTTGTCATCTAAGTCTTTAATGTGTTCAGCATAGAAAGCAACAATCACAGAATCACAGCCTGGTTTGGGTTGGAAGGGACCTTAAAGCTCATTCAGGTCCAACCCCTGCCTTGAACACTGCTAGGGATGAGGCAGACACAGCTTCTCTGAGCAGCCTGTGCCAGGGCCTCACCACCCTCACAGGGAGGAACTTCTGCCTAAGAGCTTATCTCAATCTCCCCTCTTTAAGCTTGAAGACATTCCCCCTTGTCCTGTCCCCACATGCCCTTGTTAAAAGTACCTCTCTAGGCTTCTTGTCAGATCCCTTTAGGTATTGGAACGCTGCTTGAAACAAGCATGATGTTTAGAACATATATATAGTTATTTATACTGGAAATTATGGTAATGTTATTTAATATTTTTAATGTGTCTGCAGCTTGACTTTTGAGTGGCATCTCAAAGATACAGCCAGTAACCATCAATGAGTTTGTTCTGTCTATTTCCAGAGGGCTTAAGAGACACTTTGCCTGTAAGAACCTACACTAGGTTGCATTTAAGTTATAAAAATCATGCATACATGACTTATTCATTGTTTTGTTCAGTGGAGGTACTGTAGAGTATAATGAAGAATCAGTTGGAGGTGAGTGAAAGAGAAGGGTAAAAAAGAGCAAGCAGGCTCAGAAAAATCACTGCGCACCCTGCCAGAAGGTCCAGTTCATCCAGGTTGACCCCTGTATAGTGTAAGATTGTGACCATTGATGGCCTCTGGGGATATCAAAAGAAAGGCTTTTGCTGATGATCCCCTTCTGTAACCCTTGAAGTGTTTTGTCCAGTGTTCTTTGTGGGGAGCCATCAGTTTTGAAATTGTTTCCAGCTTCAGTCAGCTAGACCCTAGTGTTCTTAGCCTTATAAAAATGCTTTTTAGACCCCATTGTAGTGTCACATTACAGTCTGAGATGGATAAATTTATGTGCCAACCTTCTGCATTGTGTGATTTTCATGTTCTCACATGGGTTAGGGTGCAAAAGAAGGAATGTTTTAATTTTATAAGTCCAAAGAAAAAATTATAAAATTGTTAGTGGCTAATTTGAGTTGTAGGTGTCAGTCACAGACTGTCAGTCATTTTCCTAAGTAATATAGTCTATTGAGGCATAAGGAGAGATACTTAATTCCAAAATAGATATAACTTCATCTACCAAACTCCATGTTCACCGACCTCCCATCTCTTTTGTAATCTTCAGTCTGAGAAGAGTATTCATAAGTGTAGGAAATATTTTGTATTCATTGATTTATCTTGTTGCCTGTGCACCAGACCTTTAGTACCCCTTTGATTAATTATTTAACAGTACAAAGGATGGAATAGCTGCCAATATTTTTAAAACTGAAAATATTTAACAGTTGAGATGCTCTTTTTTATGAAAAGATGTGGAAAACATTCTAAGTGAAAATGCAGCATTTTATTTTTTGCTATTAAATTAAATTTAAGCCATTTTGGAGTTCCTATTTTTACCTTTATACCTGTTCTTATGCCTATGAAACAACTTTAGAGATAATTTTGAAAGTCTTCTATAGAATTTCATATCTCTGTTGAAGTGGTCAAACTTTACATTTTGTGAAAACTATCATTCACATTTCAGAGACGAATTTTTTTTCACTTCTGAATACTAAAGCTCTGGTTGCAGATCAGCTTTACTTACTATTTAATTTAATATAATGCAGTTTGAATTAATTGCTACTGCATCTGTGAGTTCCAGTTTAAAATCTGGGTTTGAACTGTTTGGAAATTCATTTAATCCCAGTTCCTTGTTGAAAATTCCTATATTTCCCAGTCAATCAGTCTTTGTGGAAATTTTATCATGAAAGCTCTAGAATGGAATATACTGTAAAAATGGTAAAAGTTAGTCAATCATTACTTTTGTCTGGAATGTAGAAGTTCATTCTCATGACCTTCTTTTCCTTACCCAGATCAGAAACTGAACCTGGGCCAGGCAGACCTAATGGCCAAGATATTGATCGACTATTTCAAAAGCATACTTCTTCATCTTCTATCTCTCAGGATTTTATTTTATTTTATTTTTCGTTTCTGACAGTAAAAAGCAAATTGCTTATTTTTCTAACTTTGGAGGAACGGAAAAATATTTTCCCATTTAAATCTAGGCTTGGTCAACAATTTTAGCAAAGTGTTAAACCCTTCAATCAGTCATGCTTTCTGCTTTCCTCACACTCTGCAATAGGTGCAGAGAGCCGATAAGCATTACAGGGTGTTTTGAAAGCCAAGAAAATATGTCTTTGGCAGATCAAAGGCAGAACTGAGTCCCAGGGTTGGATGTGTCCTGCCAGTAGTCTTATTTTGACCAGAGGTCTGTTTATGAAGCTCTATAATAGGTGATCCAGGGTGTCCTTTTGACTAATAACAGATAATCTATCTCATGTCCTGGAGAATGAAGATTAATAGACGTTTTAATTTTATTCAAGCCAGTACATTATGAGATTATTGCCTTAAAATTGCCAAGCCATTTAGGCAAAAGCAAAAAGAAACCTGGTTTCTTCTGTAAACCTGTAAAAATACTTCTCTAGCTAAAAAAGCCAAAGCCAATTCCTACACTGAGGTGCACCAATTTTCTATATTTTCATTTGTCATTAACAGTGTATCACTGAAAACAATAGCCTGTCCTATAAAATAATAAAAATGAAAAACAGAAAAAAACCCAAACAAAACAAAACAAAAAAAAGCTTACTTTTTTTATTTCAAAGTCTGATAGCACAGTTTTGACATTTTTAGTTTACTGCAGCATACCTGATTGAAATAGCTTATGCATAGTAATCCTGGCTGACAGATGGGCAAAGTCATTCTTAAAAAGAATGGCTGAATGATGCTGTCTTCATTGCATTTCCTATGAAAATCAGAGTAATGCACTTAGAGCCTTTAAATACAAGGAGAAACTTTGAGTCTAAACCCCACTTATCTTCTCAGCAGATTTAACTTTGTTAGCAGGCAGGTTTTAGATAGTATTTCAGAGTTCGGTAGTTATGTTATTAGTCACTTTGCAGTGTGTAAGTGTGGAAGAAAAGCGTGCAAGCTAATCAGGTTACTGGGACATTTTTATGTACTGCAGGAAATATATGCAACTGTATTAATCACTTGAGAAAAAACAACCAGATAAATAATGAACTTGAATATTACCACCATTATTTTTCATTTTAAAAATAAAATGAGCTGTTCATGCATAGGTGAGTTCATTTATGATCCCAACATTTTTACAAAGATATTTATCAGTCCACCAATAAAAGGTGTCACATCATCTTCCCTACTGAAAACCAAGCAGAAGTTGCAGTAGTTCATTTGCAGGAAAGGATTTTGCTTTCCCAGGCATTGCATCACCAACCCTTGATTTCTGCTTAAGACCCATAATGCACTGAAAACCTAAGACAAATGAAACCTGAGATACCTAGAATTTCCTGACTTAAATACAAAAGCTGACTCTTTGAAGTGCTGGTATAAAACATTAAATACCTCACCAGTCACATTTCTGGTTATCAAGTGTCAGTCTGAAATTTACAGTTAAATACACCACATTTCCCTGCTTACATTCCAGTTTTTTTCCTATCTGCGTTCACCAGTATTTTGCTGCTACCCACTCCAGCACCTGAGACTCCCTGTAATGGTCTTTAACAAAAAACTAAACAATACATACTGGGCCGGAGCCCACTGCACTGGCAAGCAGGAAACAGTACTGATAAAATTGCTCATCAATTTGAGATATGTTTTAGTTAAATAAGAAGACGCAACAGACTTCCTTTCTTGCTGTTCTTGCAATATAAATAGGGTGGAGCATGCCCATCTAGCATCTCAGCATTATCTGTTCCTTATTCATAGATTAAAGACAAGCAGAAATATAAATGGTCAATAATATTTTTTTTAATTTTATTTTTTATTTTGGTAATTGTTCTTTCTGTGTTTTATTTTTAACTTCAGTCATAGTCAAAAAAAACACCACTTTTGATCAAAAGATACCAGCTTCATTATTGTTAGTGCAGCAATAACTTATTTAAATTATATATTCCAGAAATTACGCTCCTGAAAGGTATTCCTTACTATCATCAGTTTTATGCAATTTTTGCTTTTAAGGGCATGTACCATTATGTAAAGAAGTGAATGTAAATGATTTTTTTTTTCCAATTTCTGTATCTATTCTTACTCTTAACTAGGTTCTGGGATCAGCAGATTGTACTGCAGAGTCACTGCTTGAACTAGTTTTTTGCTGAAGGCCTTGACAGAAACGTAGCATAATATGTTGCCAGTGGGTTGTGTAATGAACTATTCCAGATCTTTTTTTGTTTCTTCTTTTTTTTTCTTTTTTTTTTTTTTTTTAATGGTGAAGTATTGTTTTGTCCTTGACTTTCCCACAGAAACTCCAATTGATAGATCTGTCATGGAAAGATTTTATTAACTCTTAAAGTGTACTAATGCAGCTCAAAAGCTTCTTGTAACTCCACCAGATGCCTAAGCCTGCTTAATCACTCGTAATTTAATGGACTATTTTTAAGTCTCTTAGCATCATCAAGGATTGATAAGCTTTGAATATACCATAGTGGATAGAGAGACTATTGCTATTTTACTGATTATTTCTTACTTTTGGTGACCAGTGCAATCAGCTATGTTATCTCCGAGAAAATCCCCTGATCACATTTATGGTAAAAATACCTTTGTACACAGATGTGAAATATTCAATGTTAGGAGGAAAGGTCATAGATTAATCATCACTGATACTATCATTTTGAAAGAGTGAAGTTTCTTACACCACACTATGCTCAGACCTGGACATACCAACTACTGCCATTTCCCATGTGGACTTGAATAGTCTGTGATAAATTGTGGGAGTTACCGACACCCACAGATATTGTTCCATTTTGCAGGATCAGTATGAAAACAGTATTATCTTGTGTGTGCTATAGGCAGGATTTACTAGTATGTCGATATAACCACAGAACATCAACTGTCTTGAGTTCCCATAGGAAATGGGCAGCAGCTCCCTTTGGCACTTTTGAAAATCCAGGTCCTAAGGCTGAAGTTTGCCTTTTTACTTTCTTTTTCTTTTTTCTTCATTTTAGGTTTGAGATATCAATAAAATAAGATTAGTCATGGTTTAGTAAAGTGTGGTTGTAAAAAGTTTCTTTGGAAGAAATAGATACTGCCCTTAAAATGGCTATGCAGATGATCATATACCTCTGATCTATCTGAATTTTTTACTAAAATGCTGAAAGGAATTCTATAGTCATTCAGGTGCTTTTTTTTCTCCTTTCCCTGTAGTATCTATATAATAGTGATTGCTAAGTACATAAATACATTACTAAAGGATTTGCACAGCCTGTACTCTTTATGGAGTATCGCTATATAAGGAGTTGCTCATGGAAATCAAGTGACCTGTGAGCTTGCCTGTGAGTTTCACTTCAAAGCTTTCAGAATAATGGTCTAAGATGTATTTTTTGATGGTCTGTGGAGATATCAAGTGACATGCCTTACACAACATTTTCTCACTTTTAAATTGTACTGGGGACATGTTATGGTACATGGTACACTTTCTAACTTGTTTCTTTCATGAGTTGCTGCAGACATAAAGAAGTTCAGAGGGAATGTGCTCTTTAAAAAGAGGTAAATAAAATTAAATGAGAAAGTAAGAGTTATATTCATCTTAGCATAGATGACTAAAGACATCAAACACATATAGGCACGCTGCTAAAATAATTATAGAATCATAGAGTGGTTTGGGTTGGAAGGGACCTTAAAAGCTCATCCAGTTCCAACCTCCCTGCCATGGGCAGGGACACCTTCCACTAGACCAGGTTGCTCCAAGCCCCATCCAACCTGGCCTTGAACACAGCCAGGGATGGGGCAGCCACAGCTTCTCTGGGCAACCTGTGCCGGGGCCTCACCACCCTCACAGGGAAGAACTTTTTCCTAAGATTTAAACAAAGTCTCTCCTGTTTAAGTTTTAACCCATTGCCCCTCATCCTAGCACTACAGTCGCTGATGAAAAGTCCCTCTATGGCATCTTTGTTGAAGGATGATAATGCTGAAGGTCGAAGCCAGACTTTTAAAGGAGAATGGCACTCCAATCTTATTTCACCTGAAAAAAACCTCTCTACCTGGGTTCTTGAGAAGTTTAATTTTTAACATGTGCTAGCTAAACAGACCAAATTAAACAAATTAAATGTAAATATGCTTTGTTATGTTATGTTAAATTATGTTTTGTTATTTTTTATTATTTTATTTAGAAGGAATATGTATTTCTTCTAAAAGCAATACATATTCCCACTATAAAGGAATCGTGAAATATTGAACAAAACACTCCAAAATGCTTCTTCCTATCAAATTATTATGGCTTCTTCTAGAGTATTTCCTTTTGTCTCATAACTTATTTTCTCACTACAATTTTTTCAGGTTTTATTGAAAAGTATTTGCCCTAGTAGTGTATATGTAAATTACTATATTATAATCAGTCTGCTATGTATGATGTCACAGTGGTAATTATATTTCTCTATCAAGAGTGTAGTAGTTGCTTGGTTGGTTGTTTTTCTTCAAAGCTTTTAGAAGCAATTAAGCATGATAGATTATAATTTGGGTTGTTTGGGTTTTTTTTAACATGAGCCTTTTGAAAACAGCCTGAAGTGCTAAGCTGCATAGCTTACAAACAAAAATGCTGCTGAAATGTTGTTAGAAACATCTACATGTTGCACATCTGTGGCAAGTGTGCTGTACCATCACCAATCTATCTATCTCCAGTGTTTGGCCATGGACAAGAATGCAAAGCACCTACATTTGATGCAGTAAGATAAGGAGAGATACAATTCTGCCTTTATGCTGCAGACACAGCAAGCCTGACTCTCCTTTTCTTAGGCTTGGGTGCAGAGAGCAATTATCCAAGTGTACCAGTTTAACCTGTGAAAATCAGGGAGGCACGACGTCTTAAGTGAAGAGTAATTAACCTGCTCAGGACAGCTTAAGTACATTAGACTGTCTTGGTGGGATACAGCTGCCCAACCATGAGTCTTTAACATTACCTTGAGTGTCTAACATTACCTTAAGCATCTCAAAATATCTGAAACCTCCTTGCAAGACCAGGACATGTGATAGGCAGATCTGTACCTTGATGAAGTAGCAGATGGAGACCATGAAAGCCTTCTTTTTTTGATCTCTTAAGGGTAAGTGCTGCCCCCATCTTGGCAGTGCTTCCATGTTCCACTCATATGTGATGAATCCAGGTTTCTTTCTTTCTGGTCCCTGGTGGTTTTAGTCCAAAGGGCTCTTTTTGCCAGATAGAGCAGGAATACCCAGAACTTCATCAGTGTTATCTGGTAATGAGTGATAAAAAACAGTCCACAAAACCCACAGAGGTAAATAAAAGAAAACCTGGCAGAAAAATTAAATCTCTAAATCTAAAATTACAAGAAAAGCTGGTCATGGGATTAACTATACTCGAGCAGAAACATAGTATCTGTATAAGGAAGGGACTAAATTAAACATTTTAATTAATAACTAAAAAGCATTACTGAACTAAACTTAACCCTCAGCAGTCCTGAAATCTTCCACCCCATCTCTCTCCTTTGCATCTTTGAAATGAAGTCAATATTGTATGTCCTGAAATGAAGAAATGTACAGCTGACGGTTGAATGAGCCATCTTACAATTATCTTAATTGTGAAATAGGATTGGGTGCTCCCTGGATTCTCAGGGTTCTCTCTTCTCCTTTAGCAGTACAGTGTAGTTAAGGAATGTGTTATTTTTAAAGACTCTTTGCTTTTCATGTTTTGGTCCACATGATGGGGTGTCTTCTCAGAGCATGAAATAGATTCCTTTCAGATGAAATACAGCCAAAAGACATGCTTCAAAAGTTTATCCAGACTAGCTGGAATTAAAGACCCTGCAGCACCCTCTGTGTAGACATCTTGTTCTCTTTAACAGCTGCTTTGTTTTACAGATCTGTGCCCATTGTCAGTACAAACACACTCTACCAGCTCTTATTGCTTTCCCAGTCTCCAGTGCTTTGGATTTTGCTGTGTATCAGAGAACCACAGAATGGTTGAAGTTATAAAGGACCTCTGGGTGTCATCTGGTCCACCACCCCCTCGTCAAGCAAGACCACCCAAAGCTGGTTGCCCTGTATGGATGTCCAGATCCATCTCCTGTTAATGTCTGAGAGGCTGGAGAATTCTGCAATTTGTGCCTTCTTGAGTCTTTTCTTCTTATAAGCCAGAGTCGCAATGTGTGTTTCTGTCCCAAGAGAGACTACTTGAGTTGTGTGGTCACTCAGCTTCCACATGTGATCCAATGAAAGCTACCCACTTCCTCTCCCAGGTCCTGTCCACACATGGCTTTTCATTCATGAGCTATCCCAACTCCTTAATAGTCCCAGGAAATGCTTGGAACTTAATTTGTTTCCGCCAAGTATATAGAAAAGGGAAAAGGAGTGGAAAAAGGATGTTCAGAGAGTTATGGTTGATATTTTATGGCTCATCTACTCCTCTTGTACTGAGCTTTCTGATATAACTGTGTCCTGCTTTCAACTGGTACAGTGCTGCGTTTTGGCTTTTGTCTGAGAATAATGCTGATAACACAGAGATGTTTTAGTTGTTGCTCAGTAATGCTTACCCTGATCATGGACTGTTCAGTCTTTCATGCTTTGCCAGTGAGGAGGAGCACAAGAAGCCATGAGGGAGCAGAGACAGGACAGCTGATCTGTATTAGCCAAAGGAGTATTCCATACCACAGCATGTCATGCTCTGTATATAAACTGGAGGGAGTAACCCAGAAGGGACTGATCACTGCTGAGGGACAGGCTGGGTATCGGTCAATGGGTGGTGAACAATGGTATTGGGCATCACTTTTCTTTCTTGGGGTTTAATCATCTCTCTCTTTTTGTTGTTTCCATTTTCTTTTTCACTATTCTAGTTGTCGTTGTTTTGTTGTTGTTACTATATTTAATTTCAACTAACTGTTCTTATCTCTAACCATGGGTTTTACATTTATCAGTTCTCCTCCTCATCCCATCAGGTGTGGGGATGTGTGAGTGAGCAGATGCGTGGTCCTTAGTTGCTGGCTAGGGTTAAACAATGACCAAGTCAGAAGGTTGTGGTAAGCAATGCATTACCATGAGTCCAGAAGCAGTATGGCTGTGCTCATGCACAGTGAAAGCAAATGCAATTATACTGCTTGCAGATCCAAACTGGTTTATGGGCAGCTAACCCAAATGTCTAGAAGTGTCTCATACCAAGGTTCCTGCTCTTGGGATAAATTAATTTTGCCAGGTCTCTCTCTGTACATCGCAGTTCTCAAGGAGTTCTGGTGGCTATATGAATACTGGCCATATCTGTATAGTTAGATGTTGACAGCTGAGGTTTATTAGCTCTGCACTCTTCAGAGCAGGGACAGAACGTGCATGTGACTTTTCTGCTGATCAAGAAGATCTACTCACTCGACATTTAACTGCACACTGACACAGAGTTCATGCTGCACAACCATGCAGTGGTTCATTAAAAATATTTCATCCTCAGATGGGTTTATCTTTGTGCTTTTCTTAAATTAAATCTCCTGCAAATCACACTGAATCATCTTTAGCATGTGAACCAAGGTGGAATAGCTGTAGCCCGAGAGAGTTCTTTCAGACACAAGATGTTAAACTGCTTTTTGATCAGGTGCTTGTAGAAATGTACATTAAACTGTAAACCATGGTTCTTCTTGTAACCAGCTAATGATCCTATCAGTTGCAGACTAATTGCCTCTACCTTGTTCTAAATTCTGCTGCATTGAAAAAGCCAAAGTCACATTCTGATCCTGTTAAGCACATTCAGCTTTGAAGAGTATGTAGTGGTTGTGTGTTAATTCAACTTCTCTCCCTGGTAATTTCTTTGATTGCCTGTTACTTGCAGTCTATACTGACTAAATAAATGTGTTCTGCATCCTGATGGGAAGTTATGACTTTCATTTAAGCTATTTTAATGCAGATGTTTTGCCTAGAAATTGGTGTAAATTACTCTCACCTTTATGTTCTAAAGTACTTTGAGTAGGAAGAATGAAAAGCAAGGGTGTTAACCCTTTGTAGAAGGTAGTAAAGCAAAAGAGGAAAAGGTGTATTTCTTTATTGCTAGATTAATAGCAATTTTTATTGCCTGAAGGCTTCTCATCAGCTTATGAATAAATAAGTAAACAAGATACTAACGTATGAGAGGGAGATGCTGGTGCTGTACCCTTTTGCTCTTTTTCTTCATCTCCAGCAATATTTATTGTTTGTATTGTGAAGACCCAGAGCAGAATCTGTCTACTCATTATTTCATTTTTTCCTTTTTTTAATATAATGCACACAAACGCACACCCATACTCTACATAGAGCTATGTAAATCTTTCAGAAAAAGACTGAACATATGCCAAATTACCTTTCAGCTTCCCACATTGTTTTTCTGAACAAGAGTATAAGGCCACTGAATATGTCCTATAAGCACAAAACAATTGTTACTAAGACATTTTTATTAACACTGGATCTATGTGATAATAAAGAGTTATTATGATTTTACCTTTGAAATCCCCTGAATGTTAACGAGATTTATTTTCTCCCTGTTCTGAATTTCAATGAGGAATACTCTTGAGCGTCATGGCCATGTAAAATATTTGTGAAATGCTTTTAGATTACTTTCAACATTTTAAAAATAAAGAACTGATTTTATGGAGGCATTTTTTCAAGTTAACAGGAGAGACATTGACTTTTAGTATAAGAAGCATTCACTGCTAAAAAAGAGGTTACCCTTGTAAAATGCTAATGTCAAAATTATTTATAAAGAGAATCTGAAGTTGACTCTGAAATGTTTAGTTCAAATGCTGCCTGAAAGTGTGGACCAATTAGTGATTCCTTACCAGCTCAGCCTTTTTGAAAAACAGACTATTCATTTAGACTCCAAAATGTTTGGAAGCAAGGTCTGGAGACCTGGTGTTTATTAATTCATGAAAGACTTACACTAATTAGCAGTGTTCATTTCCCAGAGGCCCACATAGGCTATGGAAGGAAATACCCCTGCAGTGATTTTTTCTCCTTCTTAGTAGCTGG